>NC_030437.2:1750000-1830000 GCF_001660625.3 Ictalurus punctatus
CGATGAGAATTCTCAGAAGTGATCCCCCTACCCTGAGCTTAAGCTCCAGTATTTATACTGTATTTACACACTAGATAACCCATATGTTTCCAGAAAAGGCCTATTTCATTTACACATAGAATCAGAACCCAGGCATTTCTAATAACCCAGAAAATAAAAACCCAGCGTTTTGAATTACACAGAGAATCAGAATCCAGGATTCTCATTTACCTAGGTGGTCAGAAACCAGGATTCTCAATTACCTAGGGAAATAAAATGACGTAGACAAGACGACTAAACAACCGGGAGGGACCTTGGTCTTATCGTTATCTCGGGGGGGGGGGGGGGGGGGGGGGGGCAGTTTGACCCAGCCACCCTTATAACAGGCTTTCCTTGCGAGACGAGAATCTTCACCACCTGAATCATGAGTAAGTTATATTTTCCTATTTTTCCTGTATTTCTAGTTTATAATTTATTTTCATATTTGCACTATATTTCTTATTTTATATATATTTATACTACTTGAAAAGCGGTTTACTGTACTTCCAACTTCTTAATATCATTACAGTTCTACTGTCCTGCATATCCTACTATTCTGTTTTTTTTTTATAGAGTTTCTCTATTACTATAAGATATTATTAAAGTTATTCATGTGTGTGTATGAGAAAGAGAGAGTGTGTGTGTATGTTGTGTCTACTTGCCCGGCCTTGACTGTACGAGCATGTGTGTATTAGCACTCCTCAGCTCCGCTCGTATACCTCTTTTTGGCTACTACTGCTCTTAAAGATCTTTAAAGTGTAATTCCAATCTGTCAATGTCTGCCTAATCCCGCTTCTATGTGTCTAGGTGCCCGTTTTTTCTTCTTCTCCCTTTTGCTGGATGCTAGGTCTCCCTTATGTTTATTTTATGACATTTTTTATCCACAACAGGTGAATGTCCAGAAGTATAAAAACAATTTGAAAATGTCTCAAGACTGTTCTGTTTTCCACTGGAGGAATAAATCTGCACTTCACCCATTTGTTAAAAAGAGATAATGGCTACATTTCCCAAGATGACCATCACTGAGAATCTTTACTCGAAAACCTGGATTCTCCCAAAAGCAGGATCCTATTGAGCTCTCAGTGGAACAGAACCGTACAGCAGCAAACACACATGAATCAAACCCAATCACACAGAACACTACAAGATTTCACACAGAGCAAAAACAAAATCAAACCCCTAATAATTCCATTTTACAGAAATAACAACAGACCTCACAATAAAAAGCTCCTCCATCCAAACACAGGAAGATAATCACACCAAGATAATGCACTGGAATAACAACAGTAACTCAGTCTTGTATTAGTCATGTATGTATGTATATATGTATGTATATTAGTCATGTATTAGTCAGTCTTGTATTAGTCTTGTACTGTGGTCCTCATCTCCCTCTCCTCCTCTCTCCTAGAGAAACAGAAAGAAACAGGATCAGCTCTGAGATGAGATTTAATGTTAGCGCAGGCTTTTCTGTTGGATTTTCACTCCACACACAGATCTTTATTCCATATTACACCGTAAACAACATCACGTCTTACTCTCTCAGTGCAGCGGGAACACACACAGATCTTTATTCCATATCACACCGTAAACAACATCATGTCTTACTCTCTCAGTGCAGCGGGAACACACACAGATCTTTATTCCATATCACACCTTAAACAACATCACGTCTTACTCTCTCAGTGCAGCGGGAACACACACAGTCCACTTTAAGAGTTGTTGGAGGAAGCATCTGTTTCAGAGTCTGTAAAACATTCAAATCCATCAGAAAGTGAAGTAAACACTGCGAGTCAATAATGTACTGGATTTAAACATCATTTCTGGATCATAAAGGTTCACTTACCAGGTTTGGGTGGAACAGGTCTGAAGCCTGAAACACAGATGATGGACAGACAGTTATTATAAAATCTGTGGACTGGGTTTGGTTTCACGAGACAATTAGTCAATATCAGCTTATTGTCTCGTCTAATTTATCAGTTAAAGATAAAATATGTCAAATATTCATCGAATCCCCTTTCAAGAATTAGAAAGTGTAAATCTGTTCTCTGAGAACTTCACATCTGCCTCCTTCCTCCTCTCACCAGAGTTCTTCTTCTTCCAGACCACAATTCCAGCAACAATGGCAACGAGAGCAACGACTACACCAACAATGATACCGATCGGACCTCCACCTGATCCTCCACCTGATCCTCCACCTGTTAAATCAGGACAGAGTCTTTATTATCTCCTGCAGCAATACATTCACTGAACACTTAATTACAAGACAGTTTATTAGGAACTGTATACTAATACTAGGTAAAGCCTCCCTTGAAACAGCCTCAATACTTCATGGCATGGATTCCACAAGTTGTTGAAAACCTTCCTTTGAGATTCTGGACTAGATTGACATGCCTGCATGTCCTGCTGATTCCTGACGATTTTTCAGGTGCACTTTCATGATGCATCCCTAAAGTGTTCTGGATTCAGATCTACTAACTGTGAAGGCCACTGAAGAAACACTGAACTCAATGCCATGTTCATGAAACTCATTGCCATGTCATCTCAAATTAACATGACTTATGCTTTGTGACATGGTGCATTCTTATTCTGGAAGTAGCCATTAGAAGATGGTAAATTGTGGGCAAGAAGGGATGCACACGATCAACAACAATACTCGAATATGCTGTAGCATTCAAGCAATCATTGATGGGTATTAACAAGCCCAAAGTGTGTCATGAAAACATTACCGCCACACCATTACAGCACCTCCACCAGCCTGAACTGTTATCACAAGGGAGGCTGGGTCCATGAATTCATGCTGTTGGTGTCAAATCTGTGTGCCTCCAGATTTAATCAGACCAGGCTACTTTCTTCTCCCCCAATCTTCAGCTATCTAGTTTGAGCCTGTGCCCAATGCAAGCTCACTTTACAGTTCTTGGCAGACAGGAGTGAACCCAACTTGGTCTGCTGTTGTAGCCATCCACCTCAAGATCTGACGTGCTGTGCATTCTGAAATGCTTTTCTGCTCACCACAAGTACAGAGTGGTTGAGTGAGTTACTGTACCCTTTCTGTCAGCTTGAATCAATCTCGCCATTCTCAGTTTACCATCTCATCAGCAATGTTTCCTTCCACAGAACTGCCACTCACTGGATGTTTATACTTTATTGCACCATTCTGTGTAACCTCAAGAGACTGCAGTGTATGAAAATTCCAGGAGATCAGCAGTCACAGAAATACGCAAACCAGCCCATTTAGTACCAGCAAGCATGTTCCGGTTAAAGAGCCCACCCATCCATTCCAATAGTTGGTGTGAACTTTAGGGCTGCAACTAACAATCATTTTCATAATCAATTCCTTGGCCAATTATTTTTTTTCAGACTAATCGGGGGGCCAAACTTTCAGTACAGTTTTTTTTGTTTATTTAAAATAAACCCCACAAAGACTAAAACTGCTTGTCCAATTATATAAGACTGAAAAGAAGCCAATACACACAGACACACACCAGAATATATATTAACTATTTAGGACTGTGACTTAATTCAGTGCTTTCTGTGCATACATTATTATTATTTTTTTAAAGTTTTTTTTTTATTTTTATAAACACTGCACTGCTGCCACACGATTGACTGATTACATGAACAAGTAGGTGTACAAGTGTTCCTAATAAAAAGTGTTCAGGAAGTGCAAGTCACTTTCACACTGTAAATCACACTGTAGTTTATTAGGACCTTTTGGTACTTCTAGCACAATCTCCTTCTCCAAGCTGCTGTGCTGAATCACGCAGGTGTAGGTGTGTTTCTGCAGATCCTCAGCTGAGACTGTCAGAATGCTTCTCTTCTGGAAGCTTCCATCCTGGTTGGGTAACGTCTCTCTGAGATCCACGTCCTCATGCACGTCCTCTCCGTCCTTCTGCCAGGTGATCATCACTGTTTTGGGGAAGAAACCTGTAGCATGACACACCACCTCTGGAGAAGAGTGTTTCTGGAACACTGACGCTGTAGGACGAACTGCAGACACACAGAGACAGAAATATTAGATTTATTTACAAATGACATAAGGAATAAGGTTTTACATGTACACATTTTCCATCTAAGAAAATAAAATTTAAAAAAAATGGTTATGCGTCATGGAATCAACATTTTATTTGGCTAATAGGGCTGAAACTAACGACTATTTTCATAATTGATTCGTTGGCCGATTAATTTTTTTCTCGATTAATTCGGACGAGGGGGGCAAACTTTCAGTACCATATTTTCATTTATTTAAAATAAAATCCACAAACTAAGTGTTATAAATATGAACTTAAGACTAAAACTGTTTGTCCAATTAGATAAAACTGAGAAGAAGCCAATACACACAGACATACACCAGAATATATATTAATTATTTAGGACTGTGACTTAATTCAGTGCTTTCTGTGCATACATAATGCATAAATACTAATAAACTTATTAGTTTATAATATTATTTATGCATTATTTTTTTTATAGATGTACAAAAATCACTGAATTAAACTCCAGTCCTAAATGAATAATAAAATCTCCCTTTCACTGCACCTTGTGGTTTCTGTTCCTCACTGTCTTTAGGAATATTATTTTAATTGTGTTTACTTTTGATCATAATGTTTTAATTAGACATTACAGATCATACTCGCGCTACACTCTATTAGCGCGTCTACACTGCATGTGAGGAGCAACGCGGCCTCGTTACTAACACGTCACTTCCGTTATAATAAACTACACAGGTTACACTGCAAATGTGCAAATACAACATATAATGACAAACTTGAATTAAACTAAACCTTTTAAGCAACTCGCACCAGTTTCCCCTGCCCCTTACACAGTGGAGCATTTTGGATATAAACAAGTTTGTGCTCGTGCAGCACTGTCGTGCTTACGTCCGTGAGGGAAATTACTCATTTTTACTTTGTAATAAGTTTGTTCTTGTTCATGTGAGGATAACGACTAAGAAGGCCATGTCAGGTCACTGAGATCAGTACATAATGTTTATCTGCTTACAGAGATACAAACATGTTGTTCTGTTCAAGGTTCGTCTAAACATCTTCCAAGACCCTAAAACAAAGCCTGTTTGAACTGCCTCAAACCGCTTCTTATCGGTACACAGAATTATGTCACGCTCTGCGTTTCATATATATAGTAGTGGTTCAGCACAAGTGCTTCAGAGGGCTCTCATTATTCTATCCTGCATTAACCATCTTTCTGTAATAAACCTTTTTACCTTCAGAGGACGAGTCTGCGAGTGTTATCTAATTTCCACGACACGTGCTACACAAACGCTGCTTTGTGAAGTTTGAGCTTCTTAAAAGGTAATGTTCACAAACCGTAAACTGAAGAAAGTCATTGTCTGTGGCTCTGGGTATCTGCTAAAGCTAGCGGTGTCGCATTACGTGCGTATGAGGTCATGCACCACTGCCATTAACTAGGAAATAAAAACGCTCGTGTTCCACGTGAGACGATATTACCCTTCAAAAATGCATACACTAGAAGGTAGAGTACACAGTGCATTTGTATAGTATGTCATTTGGTATAAAACTTTACTTACTCTCTGATGTGTGTTTTCAGAACAGAAGTAACGTAATGAGAAAATGTACGATTAGTTATTGCAGCTCTATTGACTACAATGAAGTAAAATACAGTTTAAGTTTGTACTAAGTGGCAGAGTGCATCACTAATCAGTGTGTGTGTGTGTGTGTGTGTATGTGTATTTTGTAGTGAAGGAATGTGCTTTTAGTGGGCAACTATTAGAGTGTGTGTGTGTGTTGCAGTAAAAGAGCAGAGTACACACTTTACCTTTCCTCTCCAGAGACTCTCTGCCATAAGACACAAACTTCTTCAACCAATAGATGCACTCAGTCTTCAGGTAGAGCGCACAGTCTTCAGCCTCATGCCCTGTAGGATTCCACTTATTTTCAACGATCACAGCTTTAACGTTGGCTGCAGTCCAGGTTTTAGTTTTCAGATCCAGACTAATGAAATCTTCTCCATCATAACCGAAATGGCTGTATGCTCTAGTACTGCCATCATCATCAAGCTCACAGCCAAACATTAACTGCACAGTGTGAACTCCTGCAGACACACACACAGTTTTAACATCTAGGTTTTCTACAGAAGTCCGAAAAAGCCATGATTTATTTTGAGATATCTATCCATCTGTATGTCTGTCAGTGATGGACATTCATTTGGAAATTGTCTAACACTTGAGAAGGTGACTCAAAACTGCAACCACACACACACACACACACACACACACACACCCCACCTTTCCACTGACTTCTTTACACCAGCAACATTGTTCCTAATCTAGCACAGTATGATTTCAACCTGGCAACCCTACTACCACCACCATGTTTTCTCAGAGAAGCACACTCAGAGACTGGGTCAATTAGCATATGAGTGAAACATTAAGGTTCTACATTTATATCTTGATTTAAGATTCACAACTTAATCGTTAAACATAGCTGTTAAATAAATGTAAGTACATTTATACATCCATCCATTACAAAAGTTGAGTTTATTTTCACCTTTACTCTGATTAAAGCACTTCATTGCCGTAGCCACATCATTTTTGAGCCACTCCTGTTCAACCAGCCAAACCTGTTTTTCTCTGTACCAATAGTGTGGATCATCAGAATCGACCTCCTTTATCCACTCTGTCTTTGGGATGATGTTCTTGATGTTGCTGTCATAGTACTCAGACAGTTCTCCATCAACCAGACCAACCGCAGTGAACTCTGGGAAGCTTATTCCTGGTGTGACTCCAGTGTACAAGTACTGGAGAGAGTGTGTGTCTAAAAGGTGTAAATAATTTTAATAAACAAACACTCATTACATACAAGGTAAAACAAAACAAACAAAGAGCATTCAGTGGCAAGAAAAAGTATGTGAACCCTTTGGAATTTCATGGTTTTCTGAATAAATGTGTCATAAAATGTGATCTGATCATCTAAGTCAGGGATATTGACAAATATAATGTGTCTAAAATAATAACACAAAATAAATTCTAATCCCTCATATCTTTATTGAACACACTCATTCAACATTCAAAATGGCAGTGGCAAAAGTAAGTGAACCCTTAGAATGAATAACTGGATGACCCCCGCTTGGCAGCAATAACTTTAACCAGGCGCTTCCTGTAGCTGTGGATCAGACCTGCACATTGTTCAGGAGGAGTTTTAGCCCATTCTTCCTGGCAGAACTGCTTTAGCTCGGTCATATTCTTTGGACGTCTCATGTGTCTGGCTCTCTTCAAGTCATTCCATAGCATCTCTATTGGGTTGAGGTCTGGGCTCTGACTCGGCCCCTCCAAAAGGCGGATTTTGTTTTTCTGAACCCATTCTGTTGTGGACTTGCTCCGGTGTTTTGGGTCGTTGTCCTGTTGCATCACCCAACTTCTACACAGTTTCAGCTGACACACAGACATTCTCACATTATCCTGAAGAATTGTCTGATACACTTGGGAATTCATCTCCCCTCAGTGACTGCAAGCTGGCCAGGCTCTGATGCAGCAAAGCAGGCCCAAATCATGATGTTTCCTCCACCGTACTCTACGGTTGGGATGATGTTTTCATGATGATATGCCGTGCCCTTTCTACACCAGATGTGTGGTTTTTCCAAGTAGTTCAATCTTAGTTTTATCAGTCCACAAAACATTTTGCCCATACCGATGTGGAGTGTCAATGTGCTCTTCTGCAAACTTCAGACATGCAGCAATGTTCTTTTTAGTAAGCAGGGGCTTCCTTCATGGTGTCCTGCCGTAGATACCCCGCTTGTTCAATGTTTTACGTATTGTAGACTCGTGAACAGAGATGTTAGCCAGTTCCAATGATGTCTTCAAATCTTCGGCTGTCATTCAGGGTTGATTCTTTACCTCATTGATGAGTCTTCATTGTGCTCTTGGTGTCATTTTGACTGAGCGCCCACTTCTTGGTAGAGTAGCAACAGTCCCAAAGTGTCTCCATTTGTAGAATGTTTGCCTAACTGTAGACTGGTGAATTTCTAAAGTCTTTGAAATCACTTTGTGACCTTTGCCAGCTTTATGTAAATCAACAATTCTTGATCGTAGATCCTCTGAAAGCTCTTTTTTGGCAAGGCATGGCTCACATAAGCATGTGGTTCTTGTGCAGAGCAAACTCCAAAAGTTTGAGAGGTTTTTATCAGTCAAAGTAGCTGTAGTCCACACCTCCAAACTCATTTTCTTAACGAGACTCCACTTGTGCTAAAACCTGACTCCAATTAGCTTTTTTGAGGTCAATTAACTTAAGGGTTCACATACTTTTTCCACAAGTACTATGAGGTTTTTTTGGTTCTTCTCAATAAAGACATGAAAGATCAGAATTTTTTTGTATTATTATTTTAGACACATATTTGTCAATACCCCTGACTTAGATGAAGATCAGATCACATTTTATGACAAATTTATTCAGAAAACCATGAAATTCCAAAAGGTTCACATACTTTTTCTTGCCACTGTATAGGAGTGCATTTATAAAAGGTAAAACAATGCATTCATCACTCACAAAAGAATCTTAAGTTTGTTTGTTTTTTTTGCTGTTAACAAGGCCACAACCCACAACACACTTTCACTCACAGACTCAGATCCAAATCCAGTGTTATCAAAATGTCTCTTTACTAAAGATCAGAAATATAGAAAGGGGCATGAATAGTGCTGAAAGCAGGATAGCAGAGTTAGTGAACTAACTCTGGGTCAAATTCAGGCATAACTACACCATGCATACCATCTGTTCGGTTAGATCACTATGGTAATGGTCTCTACACAGCATACCTGCTCCGGGGCATGTTAATTTTTAGCTAACCACCCTGAGTGTGTATAAAGCCCACCTCCACCCCAATCAGAGCACCAAGATGTATGACTGCGTCACATTATCCATTGAGCTTGTGGCTTGTATCCTGAATGGATAGAATTTTCAGAAAGAAATAGAATCCATTAGGGTTTTCTGACTCATTGTTTATACAGTGAAGGAAAAAAGTATTTGATCCCCTGCTCATTTTGTACGTTTGCCAACTGACAAAGAAATGATCATTCTATAATTTTAATGGTAGATTTATTTGAACAGTGAGAGACAGAATAACAACAAGAAAATCCAGAAAAACGCATGTCAAAATGTTATAAATTGATTTGCATTTTAATGAGGGAAATAAGTATTTGACCCCTCTGCAAAACATGACTTAGTACTTGGTTTAAAAACCCTTGCTGGCAATCACAGAGGTCAGACATTTTTTGTACTTGGCCACCAGGTTTGCACACATCTCAGGAGGGATTTTGTCCCACTCCACTTTGCAGATCTTCTCCGTCATTAAGGTTTCAAGGCTGACGTTTGGCAACTCGAACCTTCAGCTCTCTCCACAGATTTTCTATGGGATTAAGGTCTGGAGACTGGCTAGGCCACTCCAGGACCTTAATGTGCTTCTTCTTGAGCCACTCCTTTGTTGACTTGGCCGTGTGTTTTGGGTCATTGTCATGCTGGAATACCCATCCACGACCCATTTTCAATGCCCTGTCTGAAAGAAGGAGGTTCTCACCCAAGATTTGACGGTACATGGCCCAGTCCATCGTCCCTTTGATGCGGTGAAGTTGTCCTGTCCCCTTAGCAGAAAAACACCCCCAAAGCCTAACGTTTCCACCTCCATGTTTGACAGTGGGGATGGTGTTGTTGGGGTCATAGGCAGCATTCCTCCTCCTCCAAACACAGCGAGTTGAGTTGATGCCAAAGAGCTCCATTTTGGTCTCATCTGACCACAACACTTTTACCCAGTTGTCCTCTGAATCATTCAGATGTTCATTGGCAAACTTCAGACGGGCATGTATATGTGCTTTCTTGAGCAGCGGACCTTGCGGGCGCTGCAGGATTTCAGTCCTTCACGGCATAGTGTGTTACCAATTGTTTTCTTGGTGACTATGGTCCCAGCTGCCTTGAGATCATTCACAAGATCCTCTCGTGTAGTTCTGGGCTGATTCTTCACTGTTCTCATGATCATTGCAACTCCGCGAGGTGAGATCTTGCATGGAGCCCCAGGCCGAGGGAGATTGACAGTTCTTTTGTGTTTCTTCCATTTGCGAATAATCGCACCAACTCTTGTCACATTCTCACCAAGCTGCTTGGCAATGGTCTTGTAGCCCATTCCAGACTTGTGTAGGTCTACAATCTTGTCCCTGACATCCTTGGAGAGCTCTTTGGTCTTGGCCATGGGGGAGAGTTTGGAATCTGATTGGTTGCTTGCTTCTGTGAACAGGTGTCTTTTATACAGGTAACAAACTGAGATTAGGAGAACTCCCTTTAAGAGTGTGCTCCTAATCTCAGCTCGTTACCTGTATAAAAGACACCTGGGAGCCAGAAATCTTTCTGATTGAGATATAATAATCACAAATACTTATTTCCCTCATTAAAATGCAAATCAATTTATAACATTTTTGACATGCGTTTTTCTGGATTTTTTTGTTGTTATTCTGTCTCTCACTGTTCAATTAAATCTACCATTAAAATTATAGACTGATCATTTCTGTGTCAGTGGGCAAATGTACAAAATCAGCAGGGGATCAAATACTTTTTTCCCCCTCACTGTATACATTTTAGTATTTATTAAATAGCAGGTAACTGACAACAGAAAATTGGTTGTTAATGTGTTATATATTTGATAAATCTATCTATATACACAGTAGGGGAAAAGTATTGAAAGCATCAACATTTTTTTTTTCCAGTAAATATATTTCCATTGAGGGTATGCACATGAAATCTTCTCCAGACATCAGAATTAACTCAAGAAATACAGAAATATAAAGAATTCACAACATTAAAGTCCATACATAAAGTTATGTGTAATAAAGTGGAATGACACAGTAAATTGATGGTCTATAAAAAGGCTTTTCGTTACCAAGGTGTCACACAAGAAACATCTCATGAAGGGTAAAAGCAAAGAGCTCTCCCATGACCTTCACAACCTTATTGTTGTGAAACATATTGATGGAATGTGATACAGACGTATTTCAAAACTTCTGAATCCTCCAGTGAACACCATTGGGGCCATTCTCCACAAGTGGAAGCAACATCAGTCCGTCATCAACCGGCCACGCACAGGAGATTTATTACAGAAGTTACTTCTTTATTAGAAGTGATGGGGTTTCAGGTGCCAGCTTTGCATTTAAAAACAAACAAAAAAAAACTGCTTTCTTCTCGTCTTGTCTTTTTGAATGGAGTGTATACCTACGTGTTTTATTTCAGGAATTTCAATAGAAATTAGGTACGGTTGATTATCGAGTATTAAATAAAATGCAGACTTGCATTGATGAAGTTAATAGTGTTAGTAATTGTTTAAACATGACCATGATAAAATGGAGTTCAAAAGGTATAAAATATGGAGTGTTCATTATCATAAGCCAAACAGTAACAGGTTGTGATGTCTAAAAAAATATAATTTCTTTTTAAATAAAAGTTTATGTAGGCAGGTTTAACAACGCCCTTTAGAGTACATTGAAATGTAAAATCAAACAAATGAAGTGATCTGCTTGCATCATACTTACATTAAATGTTTGTTAGGTAATGAATAAAGAAAAATAAACAGGCTTTTTTATTTACAATAAAACAAAGAATTTCCTGCACAAAATACTATAGCATTGTACAATTACAATATAATATGTAATGATACAAGTTTACAGTGGCTTCATAAACTGATTAAAAACATGAACAAAATGTGCATCAGGTGTTTATTTTCTACAAGTAAATTAAAAACAAACAAAAAAACCCTTGCTTAATTTTTTGTAGTTAATTAAAGGGAACCCCGACTATGGAGAAGTGTATGGCTTATTAGATTAATGCTGACATCCACTATATAAATCTACTATTTAAAAAAAACAGTCCAGATGGGAGTTTTAAAATAAAATAAAAATTAAATCCTTGCACTCATAGGCCGCCATTGCCGTTTACATCGCAATGCAGTCTGGGTAATGACCTCATATGGTTGCAACGGTCTTGATTCTCCAGCGATATAAACGTGCCTTCAGCCTTTTCAGTTTGAACTAGGGATGTCATGATACCAAAAATCTAGAAGTCGGTACCAATACCACCAAATGTACACAATACTCAATACCAAGGCATGGTTTACAAAGAAAAATTTGGGGGGGAAATAAAATTAAATAAAAAATAAGTAAAAAAAGAAAAAAATTTTGCAAAAAAAAGAAGGGGGGGGGGGGGGGGGGGGGTTAGTTATCAAACACTGTCCGACAATGAGTCCTAAACGCACGCGCGCGCACACACCTTTATTCTCTGAATGCAAGCATCAGTTTAAATTCACTGATATGGTGTCAGGCCAAAAAGATTTATTAAAAGCATGAACATGTGAATAATTATTGGTGACATTAGGCTACATTTAGCTGAAAGGACATGGGCGATGCATGGTGGATCATTAGGAGGTAGTTTATAACTCTGCAATGCGTTAGTGTCGTTAACAAATAACTGGCTATCGCTAACATTACATGGAACATAACGTTAGCTGGTTTCACGCCCACAATGCAGCTGCCTCAAATAAACATAATATAGAACCGTCTTTCAGGTGCTTCGGCAAATTCCAGGTGTTTCCTCACTTTGTTTGAAATGAACGATAGCATCGGTTGCACACTGGAAACCAATACTAGTTTTCCTCTCAACGAGTCAGGGCGGAGCTAAACTAATCTTCTGTAGTTTTTCCTGTGTGCTTGTAGGCGTTCTTCTTCTTCACCACTTGTGGCCCGACTAAAACACTTGTGCGTATTTGCTGCCCCCTTCAGGTCCGGAAGAATCGCAAACTCAGTACTTTCATTACAACGGTACTGCAGAAAAACAAGTATTGTTTTTTATGATCAGAGGTGAGGAGGCGAGATTGTTGCAAAATCCATGGTGTGTGTGGCAACTGCATGTCTATGCCAACCGAGTGCATTTGTTGTTCAAGGTAAGCATATGGATTTAACTTTCGTTTTATGATAAAGCATTCTAATTTCAATAATTTTAAAGATTATCAGTCATCTCGCCGTTGTATACATTATCCTGTTAAAATTCCAATGGCCACCAGCACCCTGTCACCATGTTATGAACAAATCTGTACTACCTAAACAGCTGCTGTGTTGAGTACAGAAGCTGTGTAGGTAGCACAGATTTGCTCATATCTTTGGAAAGCTAAGATTCTTGTGATTCGATTGATATAAACCCTTTTGAGATACAATCACAACAGCAGCTACAATCAGCGTCTTTGTCAGACCACCGACATACAAGCAAACACTTACGAAACAGAGGCAACTCAGGACATTTGAAGCCTCACGGTAATCCACTGATCCATAACATCAACAAACAGTCCTGTTACACTGGCAAAGGTCCAAACAAGCCAATTACAAAACATTTAGTCCAACTTTCAAAATAAACCAAAACCATGCATGTACTCCAAATGGTTCAAGAACAGATTTAATTTGACTTTGGGTATGCCTTGGCTAGGCATTTTAGGCTAATTTTACAGGAGCTTTACGTTATGAGAATATACAGAACGCACTATGCTGCTTATGGGTTTGATTATATTTACAGATATGCCCTATATCACAGCACACAAGAACTAGAAAATTACAGCCAAAAGCAGCACAGTGTGGCATTATTTTCCTGCTCAACAGACAAGCAATATAGAGATCAGACACTTGCCCAAAATCTGGGGATAGTAGAAAGGACTACATCGGGGTCAGAGTTGGACTTGCCATTTACTCTATTTGAATTAAAAAGGGCCATATCAAATGCACGGCAAAGGGCACCAGGGAAAGACGGTATATGCTATAGCATGTTAGGTCACATGAGAGACATCACACTTGATGTAGTATTAAAACTGTTCAATATGGTATGGAATACAGGAAAAATCCCACTAACATGGAAACAGTTATAGTTCCAATACTCAAACCTGGCAAAGACCTGTCAGATCCAGCAAGCTACAGACCCATAGCATTAACGTCACAGCTAGAGAAAACTATGGAGAGGACGGTAACAGATAGATTAGCTCACTAGATAGAAAGTAAAGGTCTTCTCTCACTGTATCAGTCAGGATTTCATAAAGGGAGGGGGACAATGGATTCTGTATTATGCCTAGAGTCAGAAATTAGGAAAGCTCAAACTAACAAAGAAAGTGTAATTGCTGTATTCTTTTATGTTGAAAAAGCGTATGATATGCTTTGGAAGGATGGACTTCTATTTAAACTCGACAAATTAGGAATAAACGGTAAAGTATATAATTGGGTATTAGACTTCCTGAACAGAAGAGCAATAGAAGTTAGAGTAGGTGCAGAGTACTCAAATAGGTATGCAGTGGAAAATGGTACCCCACAAGGCAGTGTATGTAGCCCATTACTGTTTAATATTATGATTAATGACATATTTGATCAGGTCGGAGAAAATATAGTTGTCGCTTTATGCGGATGATGGGGCACTCTGGGTTAGGGGTCGGAATATAGAATGTTTAAGAAAGAAAATGCAGCATGCAATAGGGAAAGTAGAACAGTTAGCAAATGAATGGGGATTTAAACTATCAATTTCAAAATCACAAGGTATAAGTTTCTCTAAGCGTCATAAAACAGTATCACTTAAATTATATGGGCTAGATCTTGAACAGGTCAAGGCTGTGAGATTTTCAGGAGTGATTTTTGATGAGAAGCTAACCTGGGGTCTGCATATTGATAAAATTAAGAACAAATGTATAAAGATTTGTAATGTTCTGAGATGTCTGTCAGGGCGAGACTGGGGAGCAAGTAGGGCATCACTCATAAATATATATCAGGCCCTTATGAGGGCCACCTTTGATTATGGCTGCCTAGCATATATGTCATCACAATCAAACCTTAAAAAGCTTGATGTGGAACAGGCACAAGCACTCCGGATCTGTACTAGAGCATTTAAATCATCACCAGTGACTGCATTACAGGTTGAGACAGGAGAGATGCCATTGTGTATCAGGAGGTTAAGATCATGCTGGCATATTGGGTAAATCTACAAGGGTATAGCAGGGTGCACCCCATAAAAGCCATCTTACAAGAATGCTCAGAGATCTATAGCACTAACTTTAATAGCTTCGGATGGTTAGGAAATACAAAGGCACAAAATGCAGGTCTCAGTCAGCTACAAGTAAACCCCATTGTGGCGATACCAACTGTACCACCCTGGAGATTCATAAAACCCTCTGTAGATACAAGATTACAACAAATATTAAAAGAGAATTCTAAAACAGCACCACAAGGGATAATAATTGACTCTGCGCACACTTCAGTACACAAGAGACGGAAAAACACATTCCTCCTCATACTGCAAAAGGTATGAGGAGGAAAGAACTGAGCTAGAGATGCAGATTGTAAAACCAAAACATGACACTAGAGAACTTGCTGGGGAAAACATCTGGGAAAATGCACCGCCCCCTAATAAACTATCTAAAAATACTGGGATAAATGAGAGACTTTAGTAATCTAGTAGGAATATCTAGTATATAGTTATTTATTTCTTTATTTATGTATTATTGGGGGGGGGGGGGGGGGGGATTTCTGCCAATCTGCTGCCCACACTCCAGTCCAGTGGTGGCGGTACTGCACCTTAAGTTGGTTTGCCAACCGCCATTAAAACAAAAAGATTATTTTCCTGCTGTAGGGCTGGTAGTTAATTCTTCTGAGTGCTCATGTGAAACCATTTTATGTCATCGACTCAGAGCACTGCGCGTATCACGTAATGGCGGCCTCCGTAGGTTACAATATATATATTAAGGATTTTAAAGTAATTAACAGGTCATGTGTTTCTAACAGTGTATTTTAGTAAGAGATGGCACTTACTGAGTGTTGAGGCCTACAAGTCTTCATAATCAGGTTTCCTTTTCAGAAACAGAACCGCCATCAGGTTCAGAACAAAGTGACGTCATCACGCCTGACGTCGTCATCATCACCAACTTCCAAGCAGCACATGAACGCTTCAGGGTTAAAATGTGTTTCCTGCGAAAGTGAATAACCCGCGTCATGAAACCTGTTAACATTAACTAACCCGGGGTAGATTTGTTGGTTTAGCCCTCTCTAAACTCTGTTTGTTCACCTCGCTCCGTGAAACTCCGGAAGTGTGAATCATGTCCTTTACAGTGTAGACTTCTAATGAACTGATAGTTTACATTTCTAAACTCACCTGCTGATGAATGATGAACAGAAAATCGGAGAAGAAGAAAAACTTTCACTACAGCGCTGAAGTGCTCCATAAAGTCCAAACGTTCAGCCCAAAAACACTAAACAAACTCAACTACATCATTTTGCAAACAAACGAGAAGCAGGTGAGGAGTTTTACGGTGCCCAATTCGGACCAATAAGAATTCAGGATTCAGGTCGCGTCATCAGTTGCTGAGAGGAACTGAGTTGTGGAGGTACTTTTCCCTGTATACCTGCGGGCCACGTCATAGGATTGATCTCAATTATACCTCTAGGGGGCAGCGTTAACCTCTAAGGAAGTGGTTTTCAAAGTGGGGGCCGCCAGGGGGCGCGCGGGGGCCTCAACAATTTGGTGTGAAAAAGAAATAAATAAATGATTTTTTTTTACATGATTTTTTCTTAGACAACCACACACACACAATCAATTCCTAATGTAATGTAAAGATGTAACATGTAATTTTTAATTATAAAAAGGGGGGATGTATTGAGAAGTCTGTATTTTTAATGTGTTTTAAAGACATCTTGCAAAAGGGGGGCCTCGTCAAATGTCAATGCCATTTGAGGGGCCTTGTCCTGGAAAAGTTTGGGAACCCCTGCTCTAAAGCACTATCAATGCCTTAGAATGATTTACAGACAGCAAAGAATTCATTAAAAAATCAAAACAATTAGCAGCAAAAAAAAATCAAATATATACATGAAAACAGATTAAGTTAAATCGGCAAATAAATTGTAATAGATAACAGATTAAATTGGCATGAATAAACATTAACTAAAAGCTAAGAAGAACAGTGAAGTCGTTTTAAATGTGTCCAGATCACAGTGAGCTTTCAGATCATCAGAGAGATGAATTTCCAAAGTTTGGAGCCATAATAACATACTGCTGCCTCACCACTCTTTATCTGGGTAACAGTTACCACCTGCATATTGATCTGAGACCTCTCGCTGGAACATCAACAATCACTGAGATACAGTGGAGAAAGACCATGAAAGCACGTGAAAATCATCATAAACGTATCATAAAAGCAACTCTAAAAGACACTGGTAGCTGTTTAAGAGTAAGTGTAATGTGTAACTCAGCCGTACTGCGTTATACTGAGGATTACTGCCCCCTACTGGTCACCTAGAGCCTTATCCTGTGACTTCCTGCAATTTGAAAGAAGTACACTCCCAACCAAATTTGGACAGTTTTCTACCATACAGCTGTGTAAACCGCTGGACAGAACACATGCTGGATTAAATTACCCCAGCAAGATGGGTTGTTCATTTAACCCAGTTAGTGGGTTTACACTGACCAATATACTGGGTATCAATATGAATATTCCATTAATGCTATTTATATACAACACAAAAATCTATGTTGAGTTTACATTTAGGCCCAATACATTCAAAATCCACTTGATATATGATATTCTAATCTAGATCATGGATACATGCAACAATAGATGTTTTTAATTTATTTCTATGTAAAGTCTTTAGGAAATACTTTATCTCATAAAAGCAATAATATTTTCTTGCTATTTTTTATTTCATAAAAATCATGAGTCACTCTAACCATTTGTTAAATACACCTTGTGTATTTGTCATAAAAGAAACTACCACAAAACATTTTTTTGTTTAAAAAAGCGATCAATTTTCACAAAATAAAAAACAACATGAAACCCCACTTACAAATAAGATACATTCAAATAAGGTAGTTTTCAGTGTTTTACAATGATTTAAATAATTTATAAAGCTAAAATATAATCTATAAATATAAGATAAATTATTTAGGTTCAGGTCGCCCCGTGTGACAGCTGACGTGTTCAACACCAGTACAGTTATCAGTTATAATCCAGGGTCTGATTCTGTTCCTTTAACTGCTGAAATTAGCCTCATTAGCATGTGTTTAACTGTTTAACTGTGTTTAACTGTGTTTATCTGTGTTTAACTCGCTCATTTGGTGTTTACAGACGAAGTTATCTATAGTCTGATGCTAGCTAACATTAGATACCAACCTCGAGTAATTTTCAGTAACACTAACTAACAAAACAATGCAACATTTAGTGTTAAAGTTAGAAAACAAATAACCTGAATAGCTAACTCCTGTCAGAAAAAATGCTAGACTGATGCTGGCTACCTAACAGTGCTAATTAAGTTTACTTTACCCTACGCCTCATTTTAATTTTACATAATGTTTGAAAGTAATTATCCGTATACTTATTGAGACAAACTGGTGTATAAAGTAAGAATGAAGGCACTTACTGATGTTCTGTCAGTCACGGTTCACTCCTGGATTAGTGACCGACTGAAACATTCAGTAGTTTGTGTTCAGTTCAGTGTCGCTGCAGCAGCAGAAATTCCCCACATGCTGGATTACCAGCTTTTTATTACAGTGTACAAATGTTTACATGCTCACTTTCTTTTCATTTTGTATCTTTTTCCTAGAATAGAGTGCATTTTGTATAGGTTTATTAAATATATATATATATATATATATATATATATATATATATTAAAAATATAAATATAATATACAAATCTATGAATATCACCATTTTTTTTTTTTTACATTTATTGACAATTGCTTAATAAAATAGGCAACATGTTGAGGATAAGATCTCTACCAGCACATGTAAAGAGTGTATTATTCTTTACATATTACACATGTACAGAATAGTTACACAGTAATGGCTCAGTCTGACTGGGAAAAGACCAAATACAGAAATGAAATAAACCATTTCAGGTTCCCGAGAATCCACTTGGAACAGTCGGATCAGCAAATATTTCTGCTTCATGACAAGACAGCTAGATGAAATGTGCTTTATGGAGCGCTGTGATAAAGTTTCTACACAATATCACTATGAGTGACTGATATAAAGACCAGTTTCTATTGCCAGAGCCTCTACAAATCTGTTATGGACTTACATGCAATGACAGAACAGACACAAGAAATGTCTCTATTTGCACCTGAAGCTGTTTGCACTTTATTACACTGGGTTTGGATAATAAATGGATAGATTATAATATTAAAAAAGAAACTTGAAGCTGTTGGAGTTATTTAATATACTTTATAACTGTGATAAATGTTAGAATTCCTCTAACAACTGACCATCAGAAACATGTTACTGGTTAGAAAACAGACATGACCTTGTGTACACACATGACCCTGACACTGCTGCGTTACTGACTGACAGAAGAATATACAACATATGAATACTCCACTTCATCACATCTCCTCTTCAGTATCTTCTCAGAGAACTGTAGAGAAGAAGAGACCGTCATTAAACTGGTTATAATTATATATTATATAGCCTATTATATATTTTATTTTGTTACAGTGGTGGAGATGATAACATACCATTATAAAATGTATATTCATTATTGTTTTAGTAATAATAATAATAATAATAATAAGAAGAAGAAGAAGAAGAAGAAGAAGAAGTTATTAGCGTGCTTGAGTGGTCACCTCAGTAACTAAAATAAAAATCTGAATAATTCAGCTATGGTCATCAGATAAACCTTTACTGAGGATGTCAGAGGAATTTATTTTTCGGTTAAAATATTTGAGAACTCGATCTAAATAGTTAACACATTTATCTTGTTTCATAATGAGTCAGTAAAACAAATGTGATCTGATTCTATTATTAAATCATCTGTGAAAGCTATGATTTATTCCATGATTATTGTTGCCTCATGATTAGTATTAAGCCTGTTTTACTATATATATTTTTTAAATAAACCACTACTACTAATCATCATCATCATAAACATTGAGATCTGAAATTCAACTGTACATCCTGTTGACCATCTTGGATTTTGTCAAAAACTGTTTTTTTTCCTCAAACAAATTCTGTCCAATCAACACCAAATTTGGTATACATCATACTCAGACCAACCTGGACAAACATCAGCAAGAGAATGTTTATATTCAAAACAATTTGGTGGTAATGTGCCAACAAATCTGACGGTGAATCTGCGAAACAGGACCTGAGGCTGTATCACCTTGACACAAATCTTGGTAGGCATTCTCAGGACCATTCCCTGAAGCAATGAAACAAACTGATACCAAGTTCTTCGTCACAACGTACAATAATATGCCAATAACTTCACCAAATGTGGCTCACATCATCTAGAGCCCTGCCTACACTCACACAAAGTGGGGAAAAGCACAAACTGATGAGAAAAAACATAAATACCGTACATGTTTTTAAATTACAAGCATTAGCAATCATGAGCACAGGTCAAAGTAGCAACAGACAACAGCAAAGCAGTAACGGCAGCTGCAGCAGCAATGCCACCTGTTTCCTATTTGTCCATCTAGACCTTTCCTCCTACAGTCAGAACATTCTACCACTGTCTGTGGACAAAACATACACATCATGACTGACACTACTGACCACTCTTCAATCCCTTTGTCTAAAGTTATTATTATTATTATTATTATTATTAGGCTAAATAATAATCATGGAATAAATCACAGCAGTGACAGAAGTACAAAATAAATATTTAAAGATCAGATATAATATAATAATTAGATTGGATTATGTAAAGACACTGAAAATGCAGAACAGGTTAGAGACAGTTATAAAGTTAAAAGTGTGGGCCAACAAGTTATTATAAAATATAAAATATAGATCACATTTAGTTTTTCATTTGGATTTTTTTTATTATTAATATTTTAATTCACCATTCACTATTTTATAATAATGACAGAACATCTGAGAAATCCAACACACTAAATGTTCCGTTGCTGCAATTTACATTGGTCTTCTTCATTATGTTCTAACAATATGTAAATATTGCACACAAGTACACGGTAAAATTACTGGCACCCTTAATTAATGATTAAAAAGAGAAATGATTTTTACTAAGAGGCTAAAAAATTCTCCAGAAGCTCACAAAACAAGTTAAAGCCTTTTTTATTTTTTGTTAAAAATTAAACCAAGATTAATAAATAAATCTGGAGGAATCTGTATCTACTGTTTGTGTATTGTAGTCACAGATTTACCTCATTATCTTCTGCCTCAACACCTAAAACAACACAACAGAGAGATTATTATTATTATTATTATTATTATTATTATTATTATTGTTGTTGTTGTTGTTGTTGTTGTTGTTGTTGTTGTTGTTATTAATAGGAGTAATATTCTACCTCCATGAGTTTTTCTGTGTTTCAGTATGATGAAGATCAGGACACCGAGAAGAATCACAATCACGGCACCAAACACCGCATTCAGCATGAAGAACACAGCAGAAGAGTCTGAACCTTGGAGAAAATATTAAAACACATTTTCGACATTAGATTTAGAAATGTAAAGAATCCTCTGGGAGAAGAGAAATAACAAACCTTTTCCTCTGTCCGGGTTCTTAGAAAATGTTTTATTTACACCTGAAAAAGGAAACAATATTTTTTACAACCGAGTCATTTCACTCTACTTTTACTGTCATTATTTATTTTGTATAAATTTACCTTTCACTTGTAAAGAGGTCGAGTTTCTAAAGTTCACTTTATTCTGTTTCATGAAGCTGCAGTAATACAGTCCTGTATCAGAGACGGTTACTGCAGTGATTGTGAGAGACGTGTTCTTTTCATGAACAGACATCACTATTCTCTCACTTTCAGTAAAGAACAAGCAATTCTGTGATGGAGCTGATACCAAATAACGTTTACACGCAAGAAGAAGTGGAACTGAATCACACGTGTGTTTATACCAGAATATTGGTTCTGGATGTTTCAGGTCATGTTGGCACCAAATAGTGACGTTATCTCCAGCTTCTGCCTCCAAAGTTAAAGAGCACAGAGTCTCTGAGATAAAACCTGCAACCCATAAAACACACACCTCATTAATAACACATCACATAGAACTTTAATACAGACAAATAATAGATGAGCTTTTATAAGAGTTTTTACCCGCATTATTGTACGTATTATATTGTATTAAATTATTACTATATTATTATAATTTGTATCGAAGCTTAATCTTTAACTAAATTAAAATAAAACATTTTGTAAATTGTGGTAATAAAATCTCATACCTTGAGAGAAAAGTGGGAATTAGACATTTTCGTTACAAATTATTACACAATTTCACTGTATTTCTTGATTAGACAACTTCTATACGTGTCAAGTCCAGAATTATAATAGATATTTTTACTGTAAGGTTTTATTGTGAGAGCTGTAGCGTGGTGAAAATTCAGATTAAATATAAAGCATTTAATAAAGCAATAAATGAGATGATTAACACTTACCCATGGCACAGAGAAACACAGTTTCAAACCGAACCATTGTGAATCAGACGAGAGACAAAGAGGAAACGACCTGTTGGGCAAATCAAATGCAGGTGTATCTGTATGGGGGTGTGTGGGGGTTGGGGGCAGCGGGTATTTATGCAGAGTACAATGCTTTGTTAGAATAAAAATAAATTTAAAAATGCCCACAGGAAAAACAAATCATAAAAATCTTTCATTATAATCTCTACAGGAGACGAGAAAGGATCACATGGAAATAACGTGATATTAAAGAGATTTACAGTTTACTTTCAATATATATTTTTAAATGTTTTAATACATTTGAGTAAAGTACAGTTTATTTTAAATATTTAAGTACTTATAGAAAATAAATGAGAAAATATCCACGTTTTTAATATGCTTCCATTTGTGAGTGCACTTAAAGAGAAGTACACTAGGTGCCAAATATTCTAAATTCCAGCTTTTATTTTAGTTTTAAATGAAGTAATACAAGTATAAAATATTTATGGGTCATGGTGCTACAGCAGGGAGTTCTCACTGTGTCTGTGTGTTTTTATTCTGAATATTGCATGGTTTCAGTGCTAACGTTGATAAATATATTAGACTCATTATACACATTAATCACATTTAGACTTCATTTTAAACACATTATAATGATTTGAAACAATCAGGCTTTTTTCTTGCAGGTGAGAAGTGGAAAGAAAGGTGTGTGAAAGCAGCTGTTGGTCAGAAGCGGAAGCAACACTGGTATGTGTGTGATGCACGTAAACATACTGAGTGTCTCGTCTGTGGTTGGAAAACATTCAAACCATCAAATTGACAGTTGCTGCATTTGTTTGAACAAAGGCCTGTGGTTTGAGAGACGCTGATCTTACTGTCCTGTGAACGCTGACAAAAAAATACTTTGCTGACTGTAAAATGTTTTTATGTGTGCCCTAAAAAAATTAACGCATATTCATATAGTCCGTTCTGAAAGTATTGGAACAGCAAGGCCAATTCTTCTGCTATAGACTGAAGACATTTTGGTTTGAGCTCAAAAGATGAATATTAGATGTTCGAACAAAAGTTCAACTTTAATTCCCTGATATTTACATCTAGATGTGTTAAACAGCTCATTTTTAGGTGAACAAAAGTAAATAACACTTAGTATTTGGTTGCATAACTCATTGACATCACCAAACTGTTGGTTTCTTCTTTTTTTTATGTTTTTCTGAAGCCTCTTTCAGTTGTTGTTTATTTCGGGGGTTTCTCCCCTCAGTCTCCTCTTCGGGAAGTGAAATGCTGCTCAGTTGGGTTAAGGTTTGGTGATTGACTTGTCCAGTCTATGAAATTCCACTTTGAAACATCACTAATTGACTATGAAACATCTCTAATTGTTCTCAGCTATACTGCCATGTTCTTTCTCAAAGTACGCGATTAACCAATGATTAATACTTTACGAAATGTTTGCGGCGCACAACTCAAAATATGAAATAAGTTTATTTCTCAGTCATACCTTCACAAAATCATGAAAATGTCGTTAATTAATGGCGACATTGGCAAAGTTTGTAGGGCATCCTCAAACGGAAGGTGGAAGAGCACAAGGTCTCTAACATCCACCAGCTCCGTGATGTCGTCATGGAGGAGTGGAAGAGGACTCCAGTGGCAACCTGTGAAGCTCTGGTGAACTCCATGCCCAAGAGGGTTAAGACAGTGCTGGAAAATAATGGTGGCCGCACAAAATATTGACACTTTGGGCCCAATTTGGACATTTTCACTTAGGGGTGTGCTCACTTTTGTTGCCAGCGGTTTAGACATAAATGGCTGTGTGTTGAGTTATTTTGAGGGGACAGCAAATTTACACTGTTACACAAGCTGTACACTCACTACTTTACATTGTAGCAAAGTGTCATTTCTTCAGTGTTGTCACATGAAAAGATATCATCAAATATTTACACAAATGTGAGGGGTGTAGTCACTTTTGGGAGATACTGTATATATATATATATATATATATATATATATATATATATATATATATATATATATATATATATAACTACTATCTATATGTGTTGTCATCAACAAGCTCACAGTCGCACATCTTCTGCACTGTGTGAACACCTGCACCTACACACAAACACACAAACACACACACACACACACACACACACACACACACACACACACAGTGATGAGGCTCTACACTCTCCACTAAAACACCACACTACACTTTACTCTTCATTTAGTTCAGTACTCACGTTTATATTTATTTACACTGATCTCTTTAACGTTTGTGATTTTGTCATATTAAAGACAAGATTTATTTATTTTATTTTAATAAGCATTTATATGTATTTAAAGTGACACTTTCTGTGTGTTGTACAGAAGCAGGTGTGTGTCACATTGTGGCTGTGTTAAGTTTTATAAAACTGTAAACAGTTTATGTCTGTATTCAGTCTGCCGCTTCAGTTAAAAGATCAATATTCCCCGTATTCAGAGCAGTCTCAGTCCGCAGTCTCTCCAGGGTTTAACACTCCACTGACTTCCATTCACACACATCTGAAAACAGCAGACCGGAAACACAAGCTCATGTGTAGAATTTACACACCACGCTGTGATGACAGTTCAAATCTGGTGAACTCTGACCTGAGTAATCGTATCACGTGACCTTTTTAGTTTAAAAAAGAAAAGAATAAAGGAATTAAAAAATGTAAGTGCTAATTCTAGCGGTATCGAGCTATCCTGTACTTTACAACACCGCGTTGAAAGATTATAAAAACAACGTGTGTGAAGCAGAAAAAGTTTTGATGGAGGTCATTCTGTTTCCTTTCAACTTCGGCGTTGCGTTTAGCATAACACTATGGGGAGCACCTCTCGCGCGTGACCGGCTTCTGAAGCTTCCGACAAAAATACACGTTTAAATCCTAGTGTGACCGCGGGGCCTTACACTGGAGATTAATGTGATCTTCTGTGAGGCCCAAAATCAGAGTATTAAAGTCACCTGTATGCTCTGAGGTTGCCAGATATTTCTCTAATTAATTTGTGTTTGGATCACCGTTGTAAAAAACAAACAATATACATTTACACACACACACACACACACACACACACACACACACACACACACACATATATATATATATATATATATATATATATATATATATATATATATATATATATATATATATATAAAATATGTGCATATTTGCATATTCATATATATGTACAGCACCCTTCACTAATATTGGCACCCTTGCTAAATATGAGCAAAGAAGGCTGTGAAAAATTCTTTATTGTTTAACTTTTTGAACATTCACAACAATTCTCTGCTCTCATGGATATCAAACAATTGCAAACAAAATATAGGTTTATAAAAGCAACTGTAAAATATAGGTGTGCAACTATTATTGGCACCGCTATGAATTCATATGAGAAAAATATATTTGAAGTATATTCCCATTACTGTTTTACACTTTTTTTAGTACACCTGGGTAACTAGGAACAGGAAATTGTTCAAGAATTCCCTTAGTCATTCATAACAATGGGTAAGAGCGAGGAATATAGCTGTGATGTGCAGCAAAAGGTTGT
This sequence comes from Ictalurus punctatus, assembly GCF_001660625.3. Taxonomy (NCBI): domain Eukaryota; kingdom Metazoa; phylum Chordata; class Actinopteri; order Siluriformes; family Ictaluridae; genus Ictalurus; species Ictalurus punctatus. The sequence goes on from NC_030437.2 coordinate 1,776,006, forward strand.
TGAGCTTCACACAATGGGGCGTGTCTATAAGAAAATAGCACAAGCATTGAAAACGCCCATTTCCACCATCAGGGCAGTAATTAAGGAGTTCCAGTTAACTGGAAATGTTATGAATCGACCTGGAATTGGACGTGTGTCTGTATCGTCTCAACACACTGTGAAGAGGACGGTTTGAGTGGATAAAACATCTCCAAGGATCTCAGCTGGAGAACTGCAGAAGTTAGTTGTGTCTTGGGGTCAGAAAGTCTCCAAAACTACAATCTGAAGTCACCGACATCACCACAAGCTGTTTGGAAGGATTTCAAGAAAAATGCCTCTATTCTACTGTACACTTTCCTCAGAGAGGGTTATGCCGCCCCCCTGACAGTGCAGGTGCTGCAGTTCAGAAGTACTGTGGTTTGAAAAGATGCCTCGGAGGAAGCAGGTGATAGCCTTCACCCTCCCTGGCTGGTAGCAGTCATGTGATAGAGGAGATACCTGATGGGTGGGAATTGACCATGACTAAATTCGGGAGAAAATAAGGTTGAATTACCCACTGAAATAATGTGTGTGTGTGTGTGTGTGTGTGTGTGTGTGTGTGTGTGTGCGCGCATGTGTGGTCCTCATCTTCCTCTCTTCCTTTACCCTAGAGAAACAGAAAGAAACAGGATCAGCTCTGAGATGAGATTTAATGTTAGCGCAGGCTTTTCTGCTGGATTTTCACTCCACACACAGATCTTTATTCCATATCACACCGTAAACATCATCACGTCTTACTCTCTCAGTGCAGCGGGAACACACACAGATCTTTATTCCATATCACACCGTAAACATCATCACGTCTTACTCTCTCAGTGCAGCGGGAACACACACAGATCTTTATTCCATATCACACCGTAAACATCATCACGTCTTACTCTCTCAGTGCAGCGGGAACACACACAGATCTTTATTCCATATTACACCATAAACAACATCACGTCTTACTCTCTCAGTGCAGCGGGAACACACACAGATCTTTATTCCATATTACACCATAAACAACATCATGTCTTGTCACACAGAGTCACTTTAAGAGTACTTGGAGGAAGAATCTCCTTCAGAGGCTGAAAAAAAACCATGTAAATCATTCAAAGTTAAAACTTGACTAAACAATATTACTAAATCCACGTACTTATGTTACTTAAGAAGTAAAGGCTTACTTACAGCTCGTGGAGGTTGGTGGAACAGACGAGAAGCCTAGGATTAGACAGGTGATAAAAATATTAAATGAAACTTCATATAAAAACATCATAAGATACAACCCTCTTCCTCCTCTCACCTAAGTTGTTCTTCTTCCAGACCACAATTCCAACAATGACAACGAGAGCAACGAGAGCCACAACTACAGCAACGATGATACTGATCGGAGCTCCACCTGATCCTCCATCTGATCCTCCACCTGATCCTAGTTCTGTAAAATCACACAGAGTCTTTATTATCTGCTGCAGAAATAAATCATCTTTCAGTGTAAATCTGTAGTTTTATAGGAAAGTGTTTCTCTGACCAGGATTCAGGATTCGGCGCTCGCTCACAGGCAGCACCATCTCCTTCTCCAAGCTGCTGTGCTGAATCACGCAGGTGTAGGTGTGTTTCTGCAGATCCTCAGCTGAGACTGTCAGAATGCTTCTCTTCTGGAAGCTTCCATCCTGGTTGGGTAACGTCTCTCTGAGATCCACGTCCTCATGCACGTCCTCTCCGTCCTTCTGCCAGGTGATCATCACTGTTTTGGGGAAGAAACTTGTAGCATGACACACCACCTCTGGAGAGGCGGCTTGTTCCTGGAATAGTGACGCTGTAGGATGAAATGCAGAGACACAGAGACATAAATATTAAAACAGTCTGTGAGATTTATTCTCATCTCTCAGATGAGTATTCCAGTAACATCTGCAACGAGAGCAAAAAGAATAATGAAACTAATCTGCATAGCACCTGATCCTCCACCTGATCCTCCACCTGATCCTCCACCTGATCCTCCATCTGATCCTCCATATGATCCTCCACCTGATCCTCCATCTGATCCTCCATCTGATCCTCCATATGATCCTCCATATGATCCTCCACCTGATCCTCCATCTGATCCTCCATCTGATCCTCCATATGATCCTCCACCTGATCCTTCACCTGATCCTCCATCTGATCCTCCACCTGATAAATCACACAGTGTCTTTATAATCTGCTGCAGAAATAAATCATCTTTCAGTGTAAATCTGTAGTTTTATAGGAAAGTGTTTCTCTGACCAGGATTCAGGATTCGGCGCTCGCTCACAGGCAGCACTATCTCCTTCTCCAAGCTGCTGTGCTGAATCACGCATGTGTAGGTGTGTTTCTGCAGATCCTCAGCTGAGACTGTCAGAACGCTTCTCTTCTGGAAGCTTCCATCCTGGTTGGGTAACGTCTCTCCGAGATCCACGCCCTCATGCACGTCTTCTCCGTCCTTCCTCCAGGTGATCATCACTGTTTTGGGGAAGAAACCTGTAGCATGACACACCAGCTCTGGAGAAGACGAGTGTTTCTGGAACACTGACGCTGTAGGACGAACTGCAGAGACACACAGAGACATATGTCAAATGTCAAAGGCACAGGACAGAAGTGTGTGTGTGTGTGTGTGTGTGTGTGTGTGTGTGTGTGTGTGTGTAAGATGTAGAGGAGATAAAGTGCTACACAAGGTTATTAAGATGGAGGCATGAACATTAGAGAGTGGAGTACACTTATTAGTACTGCGGTTGTTATGGAAACGGTAGTATTTGATGAACAATAACAGTGACAGAGGTGCAGGTGGACTGAGGGGTAAGAAAAAAGGTGGAGGGGTCGAACAGACGGTGGAACCCGGGACATATTACTGTGATGGAGCATCACTATTACCCAAACGCGGAACTGCTGGCCATATCCACAGTGTGTGTGTGTGTGTGTGTGTGTGTGTGTGTGTGTGTATATCTGTGCAGTGCATTACGTTTCTCCTCCACATGCTCATTAGGAATAAATGAGGAAATGAGCAGCAGTGTGTGTGTGTGTGTGTGTGTGTGTGTGTGTGTGTGTGTGTGTGTGTGGGTGTGTGTGTGTGTGTGTGTGTTACAGTTACAGTAACAGAGCAGATCACACACTTTACCTTTCCTCTCCAGAGTCTCTTTGCCATAAGACAGGTGTCTGTTTATCCACTCAATACACTCTTTCTCCAGGTAGTTCTTCCACTGTATATTATAACCAGGATAATTATCCCACTTGTTCTTGGTGATCAGAGCTTGAGATGTCGGAGCGATCCAGGTGAGAGTTTTCAGATCAAAACTGAGATAATCTTCTCCATCATAACCGTACTGACTATATCCTTTAATGGTGCCATCATAGTCACGCTCACAGCCGTACATCACCTGCACTGTGTGAACTCCTGCACACACACACACACACCACACACACACACACACACACACCACACACACATACACACACACACACACACACACAGGTGAGCAGTGATGAGGTTCAGCTGAGCTCCGTCTCCTACTACACCCTCCACTAAAACACCACACTACACTTTACTCTTCTCTTCATTTAGTTCCTCACGTTTATATTTATTTACACTGATCTCTTTCACTTTTGTGATTTTGTCATATTAAAGACAAGATATATTTATTTTATTTTAATAAGCATTAATAAGTTTTTAAAGTGACACTTCCTTTCTGTTGTACAGAAGCAGGTGTGAAGTGGAAAAAATTAAGTGCTAATTCTAGCGGTATCGAGCTATCCTGTACGTTACAACACCGCTTTTTTAAAGATTATAAACACAATGTGTGTGAAGCAGAGAAAGTTTTGATGGAGATCATTCTGTTCCGGCCAATGTTCACAGCGGCATCTGACGAAATACACATGCGTAAATCCTAGTGTGACCGCGGGGCCTTACACAGGAGATTAATGTGATTTTCTGTGAGGCCCGTGTATTAAAGTCACCTGTATGCTCTGAGGTTTCCAGATATTTCTCTAATTAATTTGTGTTTAGATCACTGGTGCAAAAAAAAAAATATATATATATATATATATATATATATATATATATATATATATATATATATATATATATATAATATCTCAAATACATAACAAATACATGTATATTTGTACAGTGCCCGTCACTAATATTGGCACCGTTTGTAAATATCAGCAAAGAAGGCTGTGAAAAATTCTTTATTGTTTAACTTTTTGATCTTTTGTTCAAAACATTCACAACAATTCTCTGCTCTCATGGATATCAAACAATTGCAAACGAAACATAGGTTTATAAAAACAATTGTTAAATATAGGTGTGCAACATTTATTGGCACCCCTATAAATTCATATGAGAAAAATATAGTTGATGTATATTCCCACTGATATTTTATACTTTTTAGTACACCTGGGTGACTAGGAACAGGAAATTGTTCAAGAATTCCCTTAGTCATTCATAACAATGGATAAGAGTGAGGAATATAGCTGTGATGTGCAGCAAAAGGTTGTTGAGCTTCACACAATGGGGCGTGTCTATAAGAAAATAGCACAAGCATTGAAAACGCCCATTTCCACCATCAGGGCAATAATTAAGAAGTTCCAGTCAACTGGAAATGTTATGAATCGACCAGGAATTGGACGTGTGTCTGTATCGTCTCAACACAAAGAGGACGGATTGAGTGGATAAAGAATGTCTAAGGATCACAGCTGGAGAATTGCAGAAGTTAGTTGTGTCTTGGGGTCAGAAAGTCTCCAAAACTACAATCCGAAGTCACCTACATCACCACAAGTTGTTTGGAAGGGCATGTGGTTTGAAAAGATGCCTCAGAGGAAGCACGTGATAGCCTTCACCTTCCCTGGTTGGTAGCGGTCATGTGATAGGAGAGATACCTGATGGGTGGGAATTGGCCATGACTAAATTCGGGAGAAAATAAGGGGAAAAATACAGAAATAATTCAGAAATATATTTCCGACTATATAATGATAAACATGCAAGAAAAATGTGCAGAGATTCAAATTAACATCTAATAGTAGCTGAATATATTAATTACTTAATACGGTATATTCAGTAAATATGATGAATATATTTGTGAAACATGATGAATATACTCACTGAACAATTTATTAGGAACACCTGTCACGTATTCTACAAAACTGGATCGAATCCAAAGCTGGGATGGTTTGCTTGGTTTCCTTAGAGTGTTTCCTCAGTCTTCCTGATGCATCCATGGTTGAGGCGTAGTATTCTGTCACGTATTAAACGTTATGAAGGTTAGGACGGATGCATGTGCAGTTAAAGACTTTTATCTGAGAGAGGCAGGCAGACAAATCCAAATCATGAGACAATAGCAAGGTGGAAAAAACAGGCGATGGGTCAGGTGATCTACAAACAGGCATAAACCGGACAAGGCTAGAATCAGAAATGAGAAACGAGAAACAAGGTCAATAAACATGACTCAAAATGAGAAACAAGAAACAACCCCTTGGTAAGAAGATAATACTCAATACTCCGCACCTTGCAAAGAGACACGAGGGGCTTAAATGACAAACGTAATCAGGGGTGAAACACAAGACAGCTGAAAACAATGATTACACACATACAGGAAAAAACCAATGACAATACAGGGGTGGAGACAGGACATAAACCATAACAAAAGCACATGTCCAAAGTAAACAAAGTCAATGTGACTGAAGACCCAAAAGCGTCCACTCAGTAAGAGCTCGCGCATCGGGCTCGTGCTTTGGGTTTCTGAGCATGCTGCAATACTGCAGTATCGTGACAACACCTGTACATTCATGCAGTTATCTAATCTGCCAATCATGTGGTAACAGCACAATATATAAAATCATGCAAATACACGTCAAGAGGTTCAGTTAATGTTCACATCAAACATCAGAATTGGGGAAAAAGTGTGATCTCTGTGACTTTAACTGTGGTATGGTGGATGGTACCAAATGGGCTGATTTGAGTATTTCAGAAACTGTTGATCTCCTTTAATTTTCACACACAGCAGTGTCTAGAGTTTACACAGAATGGCTACTTAATATCAGACTGAGACTAATGTAATATAATGCTAATTCAACCCCGATTCCATAATAGTTGGGACACTGTGTAAAATGTAAATAAAAACCATAATGCAATGATTTACAAATCTCATAAACCAATACGTTATTCACAATAGAACTTAGAATCCATATCAAATGTTTAAACTCAGGAAATGTACCATTTTAAGGGGAAAATATGGTAATTTTGAATTTGATGGCCGGAACACATCTCAAAAAAGTTGGGACGGGGCAACAAAAGGCTGGAAAAGTAAGTGTTACTAAAAAGAAACTGCTGGAGGGTAATTGAGAACAGGTCAGTAACATGACTGGGTATAAAAAGAGGATCTTAGAGAGGCTTTCAGAAGTAAAGATGGGCAGAGGTCCACCAATCTGCGAAAAACTGCGTCAACAAACAACAGCGCATCAACAGGAAGTGTTCTACAAGCGACAGCACGTGGACAGGAAGTGTTCTACAAACGACAGCACGTGTCCCAAGTTTTTTTTGAGCGTGTTGAAGGCATCAAATTCTAAATGTGTTTATATTTACAAAATACAATTAAGTTGGTTAGTGAAAATATTGAATATCTTTTCTTTGTAATTTGCTTGTATTTTCTCATTTGTAATTTTGTCAGTTAATTAAAGTTTCCGCCAAGTCCTCTAAGGTAGGGAGTCTTTTATATTAAACACTGAGGAGAAAACTGTAACCTGCAACTTTACTAAGCGGAGCTCGCGTAGCACTGAAGCACAGCAGTGCTGTATGAGCACAAACATGTTCATATCCAAAATGCTCCACTGTGTGTAAGGGGCAGGGGAAACTCGTGCTTCTGCTTAGATGTTCATATTTATAACACTCAGTTTGTGGATTTTATTTTAAATAAACAAAAACATGGTACTGAAAGTTTGCCCCACCCCATTCAATTAATTGAAAAAATAATTGGCCAACGAATCGATTATGAAAATAATTGTTAGTTGAAGCCCTAAACAAAGCACATATTTTTGATTTTATTACATTTTAGAAAAATCTGAACTTTTATGGAAACTGGGTTAGTACTCAATACAATAGTTAGAAAAGTTAGCCTGCATGCTAACAAATTTGGACAATTTGTTTTACACAATAGATTAGTGCTGCAATTATTATTTTGATAATTGATTATTCTATCAATTATTTTTTCAGTTAATCGATTAGCTGGATTATTTTTAAAAAATATAATAATTACAAAAATTATTTATATAAAAATATCTCTTTTGCCATAAGGTTTTAATCTACTAACTCTACCGCAACACAACTAGCTCTCAACTAGACATAATTAAATATCTAAATGCAGTGCAACTTTACTGACGTTAATCACATAATCTCTCACAACATTGTCAAGTGATTATGATGACTAATAGAGCATACTTTTGCATACTTCTGCATGCTTTTTTTTGGTAGCTACAGTATGAATCTTATCTACGAGCTCTGATTTGTTTTTACCAGACGAATGAAAAATAAAGGCAAGATAAATAACCTGCTGTCTGTCCTGCTATATGAAACACTCTGATGCTAAATTCATTTTATTTTCCACGTGTACACAAAGCGAATCATTTTCAGTGTGTACAATCGACTCAGTCAAGCTTCAGTGTTGACTTTTAGCTTTCAGTGTTAGAATTAGTGAATCAACTCTTTTTGGGATCGACTCTGAAAGCAGGATGGAGACTTTATGACTTCACACAAGATGTACTTGTCATATGTCAAGGAGGTAACGCTGGACTTCAGTTCCCATCAGCCACTGCACTGTACTACAACATGTCACATGACCACCTGCACCTGAATCACGTTTCTGGTAACGAGCACACCTATATATAGCCACTGTTTGCACTGCTTCTCTGTCTTATGTTTGTCTTTGACTACTGTGTTCCATGTACTGTGTTCCATGTACTGTGTTCCATGTACTGTGTTCCATGTACTGTGTTCCATGTACTGTGTTCCATGTACTGTGTTCCATGTACTGTGTTCCATGTACTGTGTTCCGATCTTGTTTGTTTATGTTTAGTTTTTGCCATAGTATAATGCCAAGTTGTCTTAGTGTCTTTGTTTTGTTGTTTGATTGTTTGATTGTTTATTAAACTGGCTTGAAAATCTGCGATTGCTTCCAAATCAACCTGAAAACATGACAGAACGTAAGACCTTCAACGGAAACAGCAGATCACGATGAAGTACTGGGGCGTCACTGTGCCACCTATGTTATCGGAGTACTACGCTATGCTACGCCAACAGGAGGAGGAGTACCAAGCTGAGCCACGTAAGCAGCAGGTCGCCAGGAAGTACCTGGCCTTCAATCTACCACCTATGTTCATGGAGGACTACACCACGCCATGCCATGCCAACAGGAGGAGGAGGAGTCCGGGTACAAGTGGGAGTCTGTGGTCGGGGCTAGTACCATCTCCCACCCTCCTGCTTGGCTGAGGACGTCGCTCCGCCTTCCTGCTCGGCTGAAGACGTCGCTCTGCCTCCATGTTCCGCTGAAGACATCGTTCCTCTTCTTTGCTATGCGCCATATATCACTCCCCCTTCCTGCTCCACAGAGGACATCGTTCCCCCCTCATGCTCCACGGAGAGCATCGTTCCACCCTTTGGCCTCGTGGAGAACCTCGCTCCTCTCCCTGGCCTCGTGCAGAACCTCGCTCCTCTCCCTGGCCTCGTGGAGAACCTCGCTCCTCTCTATGGCCTCACAGAAATCTTGGGGGGGGGTTCTGTTATATATCAAGGAGGTAACTCTGGACTTCAGTTCCCATCAGTCACTGCACTGTACTACATGTCACATGACCACCTGCACCTGAATCACATTTCTGGTAACAAGTACACCTATATATATATATATATATATATATATATATATATATATATATATATATATATATATATATATATATATATATATAGCCATTGTTTGCACTGCTTCTGTCTTACGGTTGTCTTTGACTACCGTGTTCCATGTACTGTGTTTTGATCTTGGTTAGTTTGTTTAGTTTTTGCCAGAGAATTATGTCAAGTTGTCTTAGTGTCTTTGTTTTGTTGTTGTGATTGTTTATTAAACTGGTTTGAAAATCTGCGATTGCTTCCAAATCAACCTTGAAATGTTACAGTACTAAAATATTTACTGTGTACACAAGAAATAATTGTAGATTTTATCTGTGCTACTGGTCAAAAAAAAGAGTGAAACTTGCTACATGCTAAATGATTCAAATAGCTTTGCTCTTCACTGGCAACTCAGGATACAGAGTTTAATAAACATGACCCAACCTACTACATCACGCTTCCACTTTTAGCATTAGCTACAATGCTAGCCAACGTGGCTACTGCTTTTACTGTTTTTCCTTGATGTGTCCACAGTCTCTCTCGTTCTCTCTCTCTCTCTCTCTGTGTCTGTGTGTCACACACACACCCTCTCTCAATGTGTCCCTGTAGCAGCAACACACACACACACACTCCACTGTGTGTAGAGTTTAGTCTGTGTGTTTATGTGCATGTATGCAGAGTGCTGGATGTATGTGCGTGTATGTATATACAGTATCTGACAAAAGTGAGTACACCCCTCACATGTTTGTAAATATTTGATGATATCTTTTCATGTGACGACACTGAAGAAATGACACTTTGCTACAATGCAAAGTAGTGAGTGTACAGCTTGTGTAACAGTGTAAATTTGCCGTCCCCTCAAAATAACTCATCACACAGCCATTAATGTCTAAACCGCTGGCAACAAAAGTGGGTACACCCCTAAGTGAAAATGTCCAAATTGGGCCCAAAGTGTCAATATTTTGTGTGGCCAACATTATTTTCCAGCACTGCCTTAACCCTCTTGGACATGGAGTTCACCAGAGCTTCACAGGTTGCCACTGGAGTCCTCTTCCACTCCTCCATGATGACATCACGGAGCTGGTGGATGTTAGAGACCTTGTGCTCCTCCACCTTCCGTTTGAGGATGCCCCACAGATGCTCAATAGGGTTTAGTCCATCACCTTCACCCTCAGCTTCTTTAGCAAGGCAGTGGTCATCTTGGAGGTGTGTTTGGGGTCGTTATTATGCTGGAATACTGCCCTTCGGAACAGTCTCTGAAGGGAGGGGATCATGCTTTGCTTCAGTATGTCACAGTACATGTTGGCATTCATGGCTCCCTCAATGAACTGCAGCTCCCCAGTGCCGGCAGCACTCATGCAGCCCCAGACCATGACACTCCCACCACCATGCTTGACTGTAGGCAAGACACACTTGTCTTTGTACTCCTCACCTGGTTGCCGCCACACACGCTTGACACCATCTGAACCAAATAAATTCATCTTGGTCTCATCAGACCACAGGACATGGTTCCAGTAATCCATGTCCTTAGTCTGCTTGTCTTCAGCAAACTGTTTGCGGACTTTCTCGTGCATCAAGAGGCTTCCTTCTGGGACGACAGCCATGCAGACCAATTTGATGCAGTGTGCGGCGTATGGTCTGTGCACTGACAGGCTGACCCCCCACCCCTTCAACCTCTGCAGCAATGCGGCAGCACTCGTACGTCTATTTCCCATAGACAACCTCTGGATATGACGCTGAGTACGTGCACTCAACTTCTTTGGTCGACCATGGTGAGGCCTGTTCTGAGTGGAACCTGTCCTGTTAAACCGCTGTATGGTCTTGGCCACCGTGTTGCAGCCCAGTGTCAGGGTCTTGGCAATCTTCTTATAGCCTAGGCCATCTTTATGTAGAGCAACAATTCTTTTTTTCAGATCCTCAGAGAGTTCTTTGCCATGAGGTGCCACGTTGAACTTCCAGTGACCAGTATGAGGGAGTGTGAGAGCGACGACACCAAATTTAACACACCTGCTCCCCATTCACACCTGAGACCTTGTAACACTAACAAGTCACATGACACCGGGGAGGGAAAATGGCTAATTGGGCCCAGGTTGGACAATTTCACTTAGGGGTGTACTCACTTTTGTTGCCAGCGGTTTAGACATTAATGTCTGTGTGTTGAGTTATTTTGAGGGGACGGCAAATTTACTCTGTTATACAAGCTGTACACTCGCTACTTTACATTGTAGCAAAGTGTCATTTCTTCAGTGTGTCACATAAAAAGATATAATCAAATATTTACACAAATGTGAGGGGTGTACTCACTTTTGTCAGATACTGTATGTGTGTTTGTGTGTATGTGTGTGTGAGTGCTTGTGTGTGTGTGGGAGAGAGAGAGAGTGTGTGTGTGTGTGTGTGTGTGAGTGTGTGTGTGTGAGAGAGAGAGAGTGTGTGTATGTGTGTGTGTGAGTGAGTATGTGTGAGAGAGTGTGTGTGTATGTGTGTATGTGAGTGTGTGTGTGTGTGTGTGTGTGTGAGTGAGAGAGAGAGTGTATGTGTGTGTATGTGTGTGTGTGAGAGAGAGAGAGAGAGTATGTGTGTGAGTGTGTGTGTGCTTGTGTGTGTGTGGGAGAGAGAGAGTGTGTGTGTGTGTGTGTGAGAGAGAGAGAGAGAGAGAGAGAGTGTGTATGTGTGTGTGTGAGTGAGTATGTGTGAGAGAGTGTGTGTGTATGTGAGTGTGTGTGTGTGTGTGAGTGAGAGAGAGAGTGTGTGTGTGTATGTGTGTGTGTGTATGTGATTAAAGCTGACTGTGTTTACCTGTAGTGTGATTAAAGCGCTGCATCAGTGTATCCACATTGAATTTGAAGATCTCCTCATTTTCCTGCAGCACCTGTGTGTATGTGTTCCAGTAATCTGGATCATCAGCGTCGATCTTCTTTATCCACTCCGTCTTTGGGATCTTCTTTCTGATCTTGCTGTCATAGTACTCATACTGCACTCCATCCAGCTGACTGAGAGCAGTGAATTCTGGGAAATTTATTCCTGGTGTGACTCCAGTGTAGAAGACCTGCAGAGTGTGTGTGACTGAAAACGAGTAAAAATGGACATTTACATTGTTTTAGTAACTCATCACATCATAAAATCACCCATAATGAGTCAAGTCCAAAATTATGACTCATTAATACAGAATATCAATGATTTATAACTGCATAAAACAATGGTAATAAAATTAATAAACATTATTTACATACAAATTCCTTAAGGCCAGACATCATTTGTCACGATCTCACTGACAGATGGCGCTGCGGTGTCGATGTGCACGGACAGCTGCAGAGCGCGCGTGCACGAGATTACGTAATGAGGACTGTTTCCTATGGACACGTGCCTTTGTTTTGGTTTTGTTCTCTTGCTGTTCAGGTATTGGTTGATGTTCGAGGGTGTGTCATGACTGGTCCCAGCTGTCTGTATTCAAGCGTGATTATGTTTGTTATTTAAAGCCCTCATGTTGCTGTGCACTTTGCGCAGTATTAACTGAATGTATAGGTGAATATGTTTAATATGTCACTGAGCAAAAAACTACAGAGTGCAGGTCGTTACAGAAAGTGGAAACAGGAGATGGAAGGGAGGAGTTTATGTCTCTCTCACACACACACACACACACACACACACACACACACACACACACACACACACACACACACAAACCCAATATGATTAGATTATTTAAAATTTTCTACCAATTTTAACCAAATAATGATAAATGATATTGTTGTTAATATTACGCTAGTTGTATAATAATTGTTCTTGGCCCCTTGAGTTGCACATCCAGACATTTTTCTCTTAATTATTTGTGTACAGAAACTGTTAAAACTGTTAAAACTGTTATCCCTAATAAACCTCATGAAACATTAGCCACTGCAGAGCTACAGGAGGAATGTTTTACAGATTTCACTGTCAGTGGTAGAACAACGCTATTTAAAGATAATTGTGGAAGAACATTTCAGAACATGGATTGTGCTGCATCACATCTCCACCACACAGATTAACCTCACAACGTAATCACTGATATGAGGCTCATTTTCTCAAAGAAAGCTCAAATAGAACAACTACAGTAGACAGATAAAATAAAATAATGTCAATGCTTAAACATTTATGGACCTGACAGTATATAAACAGCTCATTCAGATCAGATACGATTCTACATAATGTTTTTTGGGGGGGTTCTCTGTCTCTGCCTCTAGCAGAATAACACACTGGATCACCAGGTACTAGGAAGAAGTGACAGCTTTGAAAGTTTGAATTTTCTTATCTGCATTGCTGATATTTATTTCTTATCTTATTTCATCATTGAAACAGACTATCAAATTATTATGAATATATTTGTTTTCATCATGTTCCCTAAATGTATAATAACATTCCTGCACTTTTACTTATTCAGACAGAGATGAAGTTTAATAATCAGAACTGTCTGTATCTATGAAAATGTTCTAGTGATCCAGTGTGCGTATTTCTGCAGATTTTAAATATTTTTAGGAGTTTTCTCTTGCTTTCACCTTATTACAGCTTTACACATATGTACTTTACATATGATCTGCTGTCTTTGTAGTAGAACACTGAACAAAGGGGTTAGTTATTGGGTGGGCAGGACAGGCCCAAATGTCTGTCTTGCCCACCCAATAACAACTTAGGCAAAGACAACATTAATATTTAGTTTTTTACTATTTGTATATTGGTTAAAAGCAATCTGAGGCAGCTGGGTGTTGAGAAGTTTCAGGAAGGGCTGTATACTGTCCCAAACAATCACAAAAAATTGCAGTATTTTTATGTTTTTATTGGCTGGAAGCAATGGCGCATTCTACACTCACAGGGCGGCTGTAGTCAGCCAGCTGACAGTCACACGTGATAACATGCAGAAACATTTGTGTGCAGTACATAGATTTATGGTGCCTGTAACGAAGTCTGTTAGTGGCTCCAGCAGCAATGTTCGTGATGTGACTGACTCTGCTTCAGAAATAACATCTACCTCCACCTCTGTCCCCCGAAATCACGCTGTCAGGGTATCGAAATACTGGACTAAATTCAAATGCACCATCCAAACCAATATTAGCTACCCTAAATGTGCACTTGGTTCCATATCACAGTCATTTAATGCTGGATGGTACAAGACCATGTGAGAGCTCCTTTTGAATTCTGTCATGGGTTCTGACCCCTTTTTGTCACTGTATGTTACACCAAAGAGTCATTTAGTGACATTGGGCCAAGAAAAGTCCATCAATAATAGCCTAGATATTTGGTAGTTTAGAATTTGTTAGGACTTTTGCTTTAAAAAAAAAAAAAAAAAAAAAAAAAAAAAAAAAAAAAAAAAAAACAGACGCTGAAGGTGTGTAGATGATATTGTATCGTTGAAGCAGTATTCCCTCAAAATATTTTTTTTCTAAACTCAATACAGTGTAATACAATCCAATCATTAAAAAACGTAGAAACTAGTTATAGTAATGGTTAGTAGTTTATTGTCACTGCATTTTAAATTGAACGTTTTTGGTCTGAAATATCCTTTGGCAAACATAGATATGTTACATAAGGACACTTCGGTATGTGGACATGAGTCATGAGGACAACCCGCTCTACCACGTGATCCACAGCCGCCCCATGAAATGAAAGTAACTTGTTGTCCTCCTGTTTATTAGTGTTTCATAATAAATACTGATAGTTATGGAGATATTGAGGTTCACCGGCTGAAATAAACACTTAGTATCTACAACTGGACACATCACAAGTATAGAACACCCGAGCAAATAATATTTAATCTGAATAAATTATTAGCAGCAGTGGTCGCAGAAACCTAAAATCCGTTATGTTAGGCATATCACTGAATGTTAATAATTAATCTACTGAATAATACTTTACACTGTTTATGTGTTAATATGTAATATGTTAATGTTAATATGTTAATATGTAATAGCCTGAATGTACTGTTCCCACTTTTAAGAAAGAAAAGCCACTCAATTGGCCTAAACTACTAATGACGATTTTAAATTTAACAGAATAAAGTTATGAATAAAAACCAGTAAACTGACCTGCTGCTGCAAGATGAACCTCAAACACGAGGAAAAGCAGAATCTTCATCACTGCGCAGTTCTGAAATCAATTTCTCCGCTCGATATGTGTCGTTTCTCACTGTTCAGTGTGTCGATTCCTCCGTTTCTCACTGTTCAGTGTGTCGATTCCTCCGTTTTTCACTGTTCAGTGTGTCGATTCCTCCGTTTCTCACTGTTCAGTGTGTCGATTCCTCCGTTTCTCACTGTTCAGTGTGTCGATTCCTCCGTTTCTCACTGTTCAGTGTGTCGATTCCTCCGTTTCTCACTGTTCAGTGTTTCGATTCCTCCGTTACTCACTGTTCAGTGTGTCGATTCCTCCGTTACTCACTGTTCAGTGTGTCGATTCCTCCGTGTAGCGCTTCTTTCCTACAGTCCTCACTCTGTGTTTTGCTGTAGAGTTTACTTTAGTAGAGGAATATCCGGACCAATCAGAATTCAGGGTTTTATGCGCGTCACTGGCTGCTGCGTGAAGATGTGTGAAGTTTGGTGGATTCGTTAATCGCCATCTTGTTCCTCACTGTATTTATAACTGAGTATTTGGACAGACGTGTTTAATTTTTCATTATAATGTGACATGAATTAAAATAGAGTTGTTGTACGTGTGTATTTTAGGCAGCATAAGATTAATTCTATGTGTTTTTTTGTGTCTCTTTTTTCACTGTAATGGTTATGGAAGTATAATAGTGCCAAATGTCCTCAAGGCACAAGTGCATGTTGAATTACAACATGAATAAAATATAATAAAATATATTTATTCAAATATTTGAATAATAACATATCGCAATAACAATACTTGATTTTTTCTGCCAAGCAATTTGACACAAATTGGAAAAACAAACAAACAAACAAAAAAACCCACAGCAATATCAATGCTTGAATTAGTTTCCTCTGTACATTGGGTTTGTATATTTTGATTGAAAAAAATAATCCAGCATTCAAAATTCAAAGCACACGTATTCACCTTCCTAAAATACAGTTCCAAAATATTCAGTTGTTAAAATACCATCGTCATTATTCGTCAGGTAATATTTCAACACATTATTTTTCAACCTCACAAATTCAGTCTACAAAGATTCCGGTCTTAAAATTTGGGTCTTATAATTCAAGTCTTCACAAGAAAGAGCAATGGATTGCCGATACTATTGTAATCACGTTACTCTGGGCCGGCCCCCTAGTGGTGGGATTGTGCTGACAAGCCACAAGAGAAGATGAACCAAGCGGACTGACATAAAGTTGGCTTGACGTTGGACTTTCAGCATTCGCAAATATGCTCAAATTAAGGGGCCGTCTCTAAAGTTACATATTGGTATACATGTTTGTAACTTCAATAGCATTTGAAGGGAATGACTTGGTCAAAAAACCAACTGTAAAGTGTTCATTTTGCTCATGAAACCTCCCTCTTTCAGCTCAAGTCTATACCTCTCAATGTATTTGAAAAATGCAGCTTAAATGGGTGTGGATGGCTGTGCAAAGAAGGGAGGGGGAGTGGGCGTGGCAGGGAAAGGCAGGGGTGTAAGAGGGGGTGAACCTTCAGAACACTCACAATAAAGATGGATAGTGATAAAAGGTTTGCAGATGAGGCAGAGGACTTCTCTCCTCCTGAATCCCCAGGGCTAAATGGAGACACAATGGATAGCGGTGCAGGTCCTCTGTCCTATCGATTTGAACCATTAGTCCCCGGCATGACTATGGAAGAAAACAAAAAACAAAACCGGTTGCAGCACGGATGGGAGAAGTGTTGGAATGGTAGCTAGCTAATAGGCTCAAGCATTTCACGAAGAAAAAGGGGAAGGCTCTTCCCTTCAGTGTAGACTCTCATTGCATCATTGCATCACGCAACGGCCTGCCAAACTATGCAATGAGAGTCTGCACTGAAGGGAAGAGCCTTTCCCTTTTTCTTCCCCTTTTTCTTACAGAACCTGTAAGTATATTCAATTATTTTATCTTTTAAAATTATTTTCTACTTTGTTCTGCTGTTGACTGTTCAAATACGGTGTTTTGTGTTGCTAATGTGCTAGCTAAAGTTTCTGCTAATGTGCTAGCTAAAGTTTTGATATTCAACTGTGGGAATTTTTAATAATAATAATAATAATAATAATAATAATAATAATAATAGGTTTAATTTATATAGCGCCTTTCCAGAGCTCAAGGACACTTTACAGTACAATGATACATAAACAATGAACAATCATGGATAAACACACAATGTGAAAAACAATGAGCAACCAAACACAGAAAAGAAATACACAGTGCAGTCATTTAGAAAATGCTTTATAATAGATTAGGACAGATAGCATTGAGAAAACAGATATGTTTTTAATAGGGATTTGAACTCGGAGATGGATGTGATGCTGTGAGGAATCAGAGCGAGTGAATTCCAGATTTTGGTGCTACAACACTGAAAGACCTGCCAACCATGGTAGAGAGACGAGACCTAGGGACAGAGAGGAGCCCAGAGACCTGAGAGAGTGGGTCAGGTTGTACGGGAGAAGCAGTTCACTAAGAACTGTGAAGTGATTTAAATGTAAGAAGGATTATTTTATATTTAATGTGAAATGAAACCGGTAGCCAATGCAGTTCAGACAGGATTGGAATAATGTGAGCTGAGATCTTGGTATGTGTGAGAAGTCTAGTCGCAGAGGTTTGAATATATTGCAACCTAGCAATAGAATTAACAGGTAAACCAATGAGGAGAGCATTGCAATAATTAAGACGTGAGGAAATAAATACATGAACCAGTGTTTCAGCGTCTTCGAGGCTAATGAGGGGACGGAGGTGAGCAATGCGATAAAGGTGAAAGAATCCAATTTTAGAAACAGAGTTTATGTGAGCTTCAAAGGTGAGGGAGGGATCAAAGATGATCCCTACATTTTTTACAGTACTAGATGGTTTTATATATAAACGTGCAGAGTAACACATAATGTTTGTCATTCTTACGATCTTCACAAGTGATCAAGTGTGGAGATGGATTCATGTTTATTACAAATGTAGTACTAATTTGTTTACCTTTGTTCTCCTGGGGTCAAAAGTTTATCTACATGGCTATGGTAGATGCACTATGTGTCTTTGTTTAGAGCCATCCGTATCAACCGTGTGCACCTGTCTGTGTTTTGTGAATTGTCTGTTGATTTCATAAGCTTCAATAGTTTAAATGTTTCATTTCCATCAAATGGAATTAAATCTTTATTTTGCCCTTTTCTTTTAGAGTACATCTCAGCAGGGCCACGGTTCACAACAATTCTCCACTCCATCCACAAGTCATGATATCGGATGTCAGACGGACAGTGTACAAACAGCAACAGTGTCAGTGGGCACACTGCCTCCAAGGTGTCATAAGGGAGACTAAGGGAGATTAGGACGGATGCATGTGCAGTTAACAGTTTTATTAAACGGGACAATGGCAAACAAATTCAAATCGTAATCCAAAATGTAGTCCAAAAACATGCAAAAGGTCAGGCGATCGGCAAACAGGCATAAACAGGGCGAAGCAATAATCAGAGTCGAGAAACCATAAACGAGGTCAGAGATCATCAAACAAAACGATAACAAAGGACAACCGCTTGGTAAGTGAGTAAAACCCAATACTACGTGCCGTGTACTGGGAGGCGCGCGGTATATAAGCAAACTTAATCAAAGTTAAGTGCTGACGGCTTACACCAATCTAGACACATGCTGGAACGACAGCCAATGACAGAAACGGGGAGGACACAGAACAGAAACATAACACATGCACGTGTCCATGGTAAACAATGTCACAGTTGTCAAAATCCGAAGAGCATGCACTCGCTGAGCATTCGTGCACGTAACTCGTGCATGCGCGCGCCCTCTCATCTCTCCGAACGCGCTGCCAGACAGGGAGATCGTGACACAAGGATGCGATCAGTTAGCACACAACTGTCCATCGGTCCATTGAAGGACAGGCCCATACGCAGCAAAGGTATATAATACAGAGAGTAAATGTGTTCATGTATTGATATTGCAGATGCAGTACCTGTACTTATTGTTTAGTCTTGAAAAACTGTTACATGGACTGTAGAATATACAGTGGACTTGAATGTCATGGTAACTTGCAGATGTTACATTTCATAACTGGATTATCAAAATATTTTGACTATAAATACATACATTTTTTCCCCAGGCTACAGTTTCTTGTCTCCATGTAGACACTGAAACCACTCCCAGGTTCCCTGATGTGCCACTGTCTTCAACACCCATAAAGGCCCCTGCTTTTAGACCACCCGATTTAATTTATTTAGGTTCAGATGTTGAAATACAAAAGGTAATGTGGAAATACAAAAGGTACTATAATAAATTACTACAAAGTAAACATGTATTTATTCAATATTCTAGCAGTTGTCACATTTGAAAAATATGAGGCCATACAATGTTTTCCTTTTCTTTTAGTGTCTAATGTTGACTGCATTATAAAAAGTTACTGGCTTGTCTTCCTTCTTAGGTTGTAAGACGAATGAACCAGTTACAGACCCTCCAAAGTGTGTGATACATCATCCAGGCTTTGAACTAAACTGTTTGAATCCTCACACGCTGCAGAACATTCATAACATTTACAGAGCTGTCTATGGACCTTTTGAGGTGCAGAACAGAAGAAGTGTATGTTTATGACATTTTATGACATAATATCAGGGAGATAGAGACCTGAGACCAGTGTCATTCAGTAGAGGAAGACAATGGACATCTTTCACAACTACTCTTTTCACCCGTACTGGTGGAATGGGGAACTGCATGTCCAAAATTAATGAAATTTTTGTAATAGCTTTGTCCTTCAGGGAGGAAGAGACATGAAATCAGTGTCATTCAGTAAAGGGGGGGCAGTGGACATCTTTCACAACCTCTCTATTTCTTTTACAACAACTAAATGGCACATGTCTATATAGTTTTCTCTTTATTCCAATCCCCATTGATCAGACAATGGCACAAAATAAACCTTTTAAATCACAATTACTAGCTTGTTTGTTTAAATCTAAGTTTAAATGCAATAAGTCACCAACAAACAGCAAATGTTTATTTAGCATATTGAATTTTTTCTTCATTTTTTTGAATGTTATGGTTGCTTGACAGTAAATAACTGTATTGTAGACCAGTTTTATACTTGTTTTTACGTGTTTTAAATAAAAACATCTGAACCAAGTTCTGTCTCTTGTCTCTATAGAGGGGGAATAAAATTAGAATTTTTTTAAAAAGAATTTCTACCTAATAATATTTTTTTTCCAATTAAAACATTAGTTTGAGTTCAGCAAGCATAAAACAATTCACTTTATAAATGTATCCATTTAATTTAAACTGTATTTGATCAAATTAAGTTGGTCCAACTCACTTACATTTCTGTGCATTAATCAGTTTTTTATGAGTTGGGGCTATACATATTTATTGGATGGAAATCCTGCTCTCAGTTAAATTGTGTTCATCCATTGAGTTATTTTTTTGAGTGTGCTTTAACTTTCAATAAATAATGTTATATTTGTGAGCGTTTTGAATTGAAGTTTGCAAACATTTGGAAGAAATGTGTGCTCACTCACATAACTGATTTTCTAGGCTAAGAAAATTTCTCTTTTTCCCCTCAATACAGTATTGTTTTGTTTTTGTTCTTTTAGAAATGCAACTGTGATTTGGCCGCAAGAGGGCTCTGTTGTCCATTTTAGTTCAGCTGTTTAGAGTAAACTGAGGGTTTTCCCAACCAGTAAGTACACTTTCACCACAATTTACTAAGAAAGGTTCAAAAGAAGTTGAAGATAAATAAAAACCGAATCACACAAGGTTTTAGCTTTTATCTTTGTCTTAACACCACCTCCATCAATAAAACTGCCGTGCCTGATTTATTTACATCCCCAATTCCAAAAAAGTTGGGACGCTGTGCCAAATGTAAATAAAAACAGAATGCAATGATTTTCAAATCTCATAAACCCGTATGTTATTCACAATAGAACATAGAAAACATATCAAATGTTTAAACTGATTTTAAGAATAAAATAAGTAAGTTTTGAATTTCATGGAAGCAACACATCTCAAAAAAGTTGGGACAGGGCCAGAACAACGTTGTATCGCCTGAAAGATCCTGTGTTAATTCAGATGTTTATAACCCAGTGAAACAGAAACCTGAACATCACAAAGACCAGACAGTGACATAATACACCCAAACCAGTTCAGTGAGGAGGATTTCGATTTGTACATAAATGAAACAAAACACCGTAAACACAGATGTCCTTACACAAAGCTATCACCATGGTGTAGAACCTCTATCATATGGAGCCTACATTTGACATTAAAAATAATGTCAAAGTATTTACAAGTCACAAAAAGAAAGAAAGAAAGAAAGAAAGAAAGACAGAGCTACAATTTTATTAAGCAGTATGTAAAGTAAAATATGCAAGAATAATATAATACTATAAAAAATAATATATAATATAATTGCAAGCACAATTTCTGAAACTTTGCAAATGACACGATTGCAAATGACATCTAGAGCGATTTCTGACTTCCTCTACTGTTGCATTACACTATGCTGATCATATACTTTACATGTAATGCTTTGTGAATATAAACTCTGGAAGCAGTTTGTAATATTTGGCAAAATATTCAATACAATGTTGATAATGAAAAATAGGATAACACTTCCCAAGAGAAATACCAAATAACATCTACCGGTGACCTGCATCAGATCCGCTGGAAAAGATCAGTACTGCAGTTTAAGTTTCAGATTAATAGCTGAACCTCCTAAAAACACTACAGTACATTTCACATCCTTTACATGCACAGTGAATCCAATTCTGATGCACACCGATAACCATCAAACTCAGAATATATATAAATACAATAAAAGTACAATTATTAATATAATATAAAAACAATGTAAAATAAGGCTGTAGGACTCGAGTCTCTTAAAATGTTAACTGTACTGACCTGGACTTGTTTCGGCTCTGGTCTTGCTAATTATGCTCTTGATCTCTACTGAGACTTTGCAAGAAATAATTTATATGTTGCCTTCTTTTTTTAGAAGTAGTAATTCCTTCTTGTAAAAAACAGACCTAATGATTGGTGCAATGCATGAATGAAGCCAACTAGTTGAAGTAAAAGCTTGGCCTCAAAAACAAATGGTTGGATTTTGGTCTTGATCATGGCTTAATCTTGTTTTCATTTGGATTCGAACTTGACTTGGCCTTGACTCGAGGACTTGGACTTGACAGTGGCGGTCTTGACTACAGCCCAAAGTGAGTAAAATGCGTCATTGAAAAGAACAAAAGAATGTTTTTGCCATTTCTTTTTTTTGTTAGCATTGGTGATTGATGATAGTCTCATTAATATTTGTTGGTAGTAATGTTTACCAGATCTTTGGTGTGAATAACTAATTAAATTCTATTGATCAAAATTATTATACACTTTACACACACTGCCTTTCTTCAGAAAAGCAAATATCTGACACATCTTTGACACAAATATCTTTGTGTCTTCATATCGGACATATAATCTCTATATTCCTTCCACCTCTCTCCTAGAAAGAAAAACAAAGAAAAAACATTAGATGACTTCAGGAAACATGTGTTCATCAATCCATAATATAAAATAATATAAAATCTTACTCTTTCATTTCCTCATGAACACATCTGGAGTTTAAAATGCTGGTGGTAAAAGTAATTTAGAGGCTGTGAAAGAAATAAAGTGTTAACATGTGGATGAAACATTACAGTTAAATAACACTGATTATAAAGATTCACTTATAGGAACTGGGGTTGCCTGGGGTTAGAACAGATTTGGAGTCTGAAAGACCGAAAATGGACATCAGCTATTATATTCATGCATTTATTCATTGATTCAGGTTTCTTTTGCTTTTCATGGTGGGAGTCACAGTGGAAAGAGGCTGTGAATCCGGTCACCAGACCACCCCCAGTAGGATAAGAACCATGTACTGTATTTGGTCTATGTAAGCAATACTTTTTTTTTCAATGTAATTTTCAACGGGAATTTCATTAAAAACATTTTTTTGAATGTATGAATTAAATCTGAGCTGACAGCAAAACTAATCACCACAGCACAAGCACCACATAAGATTAGTGTCATAGTCTAGCAGTAGAGAGTATATTACATATATATACACCACACTACATCTGGTGTAGAAAGGGCACGGCATATCATCAGGAAAACATCATCCCAACCGTAAAGTACGGTGGAGGAAACATCATGATTTGGGCCTGCTTTGCTGCATCACGGCCTGGCCAGCTTGCAATCATTGAGGGGAAGATGAAATCCCGAGTATATCAGACAAGTCTTGAGGATAATGTGAGAATGTCTGTACGTCAGCTGAAACTGTGTAGAAGTTGGGTGATGCAACAGGACAACGACCCAAAACACCAGAGCAAATCCACAACAGAATGGGTTCAGAAAAACAAAATCTGCCTTTTGGAGGGGCGGAGTCAGAGCTCAGACCTCAACCCAATAGAGATGCTATGGAATGACTTGAAGAGAGCCAGACACATGAGATGTCCAAAGAATATGACCGAGCTAAAGCAGTTCTGCAGGAAGAATGGGATAAAATTCCTCCTGAACGATGTGCAGGTCTGATCCACAGCTACAGGAAGCGCCTGGTTGAGGTTCACTTACTTTTTCCACTGCCATTATGAATGTTGAATGAGTGTGTTCAATAAAGACATGAGGGATCAGAATTTTTTTCGTGTTATTATTTTAGACACATTATTATTTGTCAATACCCCTGACTTAGATGAAGATCAGGTCACATTTTATGACAAATTTATTCAGAAAACCATGACATTCCAAAGGGTTCACATACTTTTTCTTGCCACTGAATATATATATATATATATATATATATATATATATATATATATATATATATATATATATATATATATATTAATTAAGAATACAAAGACTTCTAAATGTGTTGTCTTTAACTTTCTTTCTTCCTGCCTTACCATTCTTTCTTTTCATCCAAATGGGAACTCCAGCAACACAGATAATGAAGATGGTGAGGAGACCAACTGTTACCATGACGACCCAAATCCACTCCACCACTCTCGGTGCGGGCCCAAATCCACATGCGATTATTTCTGTTAAAACAGCACAGAGTCTTCATTATGTATTGCATCAGTAAATCAGCTTTCACACTGCAAACCTGTAGTTTTATATAGGAAAGTGTTAGATTTCCATGTATCTCAGGAATCTCAGATTATGTCTTTCAGTCCTCCGTCAGCACTTTCAACCTTATTATTTCTCTTAACTCTTAGTTCTATGCTATGAGCTAGAAAGTGTGGTTGTCCTCAAAGTGTTTCAGATCTGGGGAGTCTAAACGAACACACATTGACACATGCATGCTCACAGTGACGTCCAGCTTATTTCGTCTAGAACAGGAGTATTTATACACATTGATAACAGCATTGTGTAGTAGGCGGGTTTTAACTTCTGAGATGCTAGTCAGATTTAGACAAAACACAGCACACAGGGTCATACTACAAAATAAGTCTACATGTGTCAGCTATGATAAAGGATGGCAGTTGATCAGCTTACTTAAAGAGGTAATTAAATGAATACATTCGTCATAGGTATTTGATAGGACAGAGACACACACACAGAAACTATAACCCAGTATTCCCCGTATCCAAGGTGTCTTAATACAGTTCGTAATATAAGAGAGTACATATAAGAGAATTTCCTTTCAGAAAGTGTTTCTCTGACTTCTCGGAATTAGACCACTTTGTGAAATGTATACGTTTACAGATGACTTTTAATTGTAACTTCATTTATTTGTGTCATTTTTTTCCTCTAGGCAGTGACATTGAGTTACTTGTCATGTGATCAACATTGTTTTGTCTACAAGGATGTAAAAGACAGTTTAGTTTTGTACTGGGAAATATATGTACATATTTAAAATACACATAGCTAAATGTAGCACGGAAGAGTAAAACTATTTTACATGCAGATATTTAAAGATAGAACATGTTTGTGTGTGATGTAAAGATGATAAAATTCTAAGCATACATATATATCCACATATTCATATTTTGCATGTGTGAATGTAAATGTGAAGGGGGGTGTGTGTGTGTGTGTGTGTGTGTGTGTGTGTGTGTGTGTGTGAGTGTGTGTGAGAGAGAGAGAGAGAGAGAGAGAGAGAGAGAGAGAGAGAGAGAGAGAGAGAGAGAGAGAGAGAGCAGCAGCAGTTACAGTCACAGAGGAGATCACACAGTTTACCATACTGTGGAGCCAAAAACTTCTTTAACTG
The DNA here is from genome assembly GCF_001660625.3 of Ictalurus punctatus. Lineage (NCBI taxonomy): Eukaryota > Metazoa > Chordata > Actinopteri > Siluriformes > Ictaluridae > Ictalurus > Ictalurus punctatus. The sequence continues at coordinate 1,801,213 of NC_030437.2, forward strand.
CTTGATACACTCCTCCTCCAGGTAGCGCTTCCCGTATTTAGCGTGGTGTCCTGTAGACTCCCACTTCTCTTTGGTGATCTCAGCTTTATCTTTAGCTGCAATCCAGGTTCCAGTTTTCAGATCCAGACTGAGGAAATGTTCTCCATCATAACGGTACTGATCGTATCCTCTAGCGGTACCGTCATCATCAAGCTCACAGCCATATATCCTCTGTAGAGTATGAACTCCTGCAATAACACACAGAAACCATGGGCATGACCATGCATTCTTTGGTGGGGGTCGTGTTCCCACCACTGTTGAGGAAATACCAATCTGCCCCCCCCCCCAATATACAGTACATAATATTTTCCATATGTCCCCTGTAATGAACTCTGGTAGGTTATGGAGCAGAGAATACATCTGTCCACAGGACGTCCACAGCACCCTACAATGTCCCCATGCTGTCGGAGCTTCAATCACTCAGAAATCACGTGAATTCAAACAGTAACTGTAATCCTAAAACTATGTTCTTAATATGTGTGTTATCAGTATCAAATTTTGGATGAGGCGGGGGGGGGGGGGGGGGGGGGGTGGTGGAGGGGGGCTTGTCCATAAAGTCGTTACCGAAGATGAAAGGAATGATGTTCAAGTTTTTCCACAGTAACAGAAGGGAATTTTAAAAATTGTGCTTCCTAAGAGATGAATTCTGCTTAAAATCTACAGGAAATGGAGGTCAGTCATGTCTCGATGAAAGTCCTGCTGTTCCTCGTGATTATTTTTTCCTCAGACGTCAGCAGGTGAATATGATTTTTTTTCACTCTAATATTTAAACAATGATGTTGTATTTTGTACATACAGTAATGGTCAAAAGTGATGTCTGACATAGGAAAATTGACATTCTTGCCCTTTATTCGAACATGTAATTAAAGAGTTATTAAAGATTTTGTATGCATGTCATGACGTCATGAAACATGCTGAATTGTACGAACATAATTTTTGGCCAAGCTGTCATATAAAGCTTGCGCTCATTATTCCTAGCCTATCATTTCTACAGGTACGTCAGTCATTATGTGGCAGGTGTTAGCTATTTTATTAGACCTTCTTTTCTTGGTTTTTGGTGAAAATGACCAAGAGGAATGAACTACCTCGATGAAAGTCCTGCTGTTCCTTATGATTATATTTCCTCAGACGTCAGCAGGTGAGTATGTTATTTTGCACTCTGTAATATTTATATAACGATGTTGTATTTAGTTCTAATGAGAAACAGTAACAGCAATATAGCTTTTAGATTAAAACAAATAAAACTGGCAGCCAAATTAACTGTACTAGCTACTTACACTCACCTGTGGCACCAACGATCTCCGCTACTACCTTCCAGTCTTTATTTTTGTTTGTAATGTTTCTATACACATTTAATGAGAGGTCTTTTGTATATGACAGGATAACATAAAATCACTATAATAATTTTTTCTTCCATTGGGAACTAATAGCAGTGGGGGTACGCTGGCGAGAGAACAACATACAACATAAGTGAGACATATATGATGTTTGTATCATTGCAGTGGTGTAAGAGGAATAAAACACTTGGAGGCATGCTGTTATAGGAAAATAATCAACTTCAGGGTGGAAACTGTAACTCAAAAAAGTTTAAAATGACACATTTCATTAATATTTTAAGCAAGATTTCTTTTTTATTTCCATCTTTTACCAAAAAAAAAAAAGTTTGGGCACCCTGCATGGTCAATACTTAGTAACGCCCCCTTTGACAAGTATCACAGCTTGTAAATGCTTTGTGTAGCCAGCTAAGTGTCTTTCAATTCTTGTTTTGAGGGATTTTCTCACATTCTTCGTTGCAAAAGTTGTGTAGTTCTGCGAGATTCTTGGGCTCTCTTGCATGCACTGTTCTTTTGAGGTCTATCCATAGATTTTTGATGATGTTTAGGTCAATGGACTGTGAGGGCCATGCCAAAAGCTTCAGCTTGCACCTCTTGAGGTAGTCCATTGTTGATTTTGAGATGCGTTTAAGATCATTATCCTGTTGTAGAAGCCATCCTCTTTTCAGCTTCAGCTTTGTGATGTTTGCGTCCAGAATTTGCTGGTATTTAATTCAACCTACTCTTCCTTCTACCAGTGTTCCCCTTTTCATTGTCTGCAACACAAGCCCAAAGCATGATCGATCCTCCCCTGTGCTTACAGTAACTGTTAGAGAGGTTTTCTTTTCTTTTTGATGCTGAATGTTGTGATGAGGACGCAGGAAAGGTTTTCTTCTGATGAGTCTTCCATGAAGGTCAGATTTGTGAAGGTGTCGCTGCACACGAGAACAGAGCACCACCACTCCAGAGTCTGATCAATCTTCTTGAAGGTCTTTTGCAGCCAAACAGGGGTATTGATTTGCCTTTCTTGCAATGCTACGAGCAGTTCTCTCAGAAAGTTTTCTTGGTCTTCCAGACCTTATCTTGACTTCTACCATTCCTCTTAACTGCCATTTAAAAATTACCTTTCGAACTGAGGAAACAGCTTCCTGAAAACGCTTTGCTGTCTTCCTATAGCTGTCTCCTGCTTTGTGGACATCAATTATTTTAATTTCCAGAGATACAGGCAGCTGCTTAGAGGAGCCCATGGCTGCTGATTATTGGGGCAAGGTTTAAGGAGTCAGACTATTTATTTATTTATTTATTTAAATTTGCATCACCTGGCCTTTCCTAATGATGAATATGAACAAGTCATAACTCTAACAAGCTAATGAAGGTCTGAAACTTTGGTAAAAGTTATCCGAGAGCTAAAAACTCTTGGGGTGGCCAAACTTTTGCATGGTGCTCCTTTCTTTTATTTTTTACTCGAAAATTGTATAAAACAAGCAAAAAAAACCCCACTAATCTTGCTTAAAATGTTTAAACAAATGTTTAATCTTTAACTTTATGCCTTTTAGAGATCAGTTCATCGTCTACTCACTTAACTATTCACAGTAACAGAACGTTTGACCAGGGGTGCCAAAAGTTTTACATGCCACTGCACATATATAGCTACTAAAAAAAAAAAACAGCCAGGCCACGGCCACAAGAGAGTGACTTGTAGCTTTATCTCTGACTGTTACAAAGTGCTTTCAAAACTGTGTTCATCTTTACCTTCAGTGTGCTTAAAGTCTTTCATGACTGTAAGCAAAAGCTGTTTGAGATTCTCCTGATCACTCTGCATAAGCTGTGTCTGGGTTTTCCAGACATCTCGATCATCAGCAACATCGATCCACTCACTAGTTGGGATCATCTTCCTGATGTTGACGTCATAATACACAATCTGCTCTCCATCCAACAAACCGACAGCAGTGAAATTCTCTCCTGGTGTGAGTGCAGTGTAGAGGAACTGCAGAGTGTGTGTGTCTGTAAAATAAAGAGCAAAACTGTGATTAAAGACGTTTCGATTAAACAGTCATTAGAGTTGCAGTGTTTCAGCTATAAATCCTGATCAACGCACATGAAACAGCTTAACAAAAATGACATGACATGACATGAGGGGAAAAAACATGAAGGATTTTAAAAAATATTTCACAAAGAACACTGTATAATCATTGATATGGTGAAATTTTCTGTAAGGAGATGTTAATTTAACATTTATTGAAGGAGTCTCCAGTGTCAGCACACCACATACTGTACAATAATTAGCTGCTATTTTTCGCTTATTAACTTTAACAGAGTGAGGGGGGGGTGGCCTGTATTTTTGTGTTATTCCCAAACAACAACCTTTAATGTTGCTAAACATTTAACACAAAAATATGATTTTTTTCACTCGTTATTAAATATTAAAGAGTGAAAAAAAATCATACTCACCTGCTGACGTCTGAGGAAAAATAATCACGAGGAACAGCAGGACTTTCATTGAGACACGACTGACCTCCATTTCCTGCAGATTTTAAAGAGAATTCATTTTTAGGAAGCACAATTTTTTTAATTCCCTTCTGTTACTGTGGAGAAACTTGAATCGTCTGGAATTGAGATGTGCGTGTGCATGAGGAATTACAGTGACTCATAGTTAAGACAATAGGTGGGTCTAAAATCATTCCTTTCATCTTCTGTAACTACTTTAGAAAAGTTTATTATATTATAAAAACACATGTTTAATGATATCTTGGTTCATTTGGGACACTTTTTCATTAGTTTAGGATCTTTAAAATTTGCAGCATACTTATTCATGGCTTCAGTAAATCTCATTTCAATACCATCTTCACATTTCACTATAAAACAATGTTTTAACAAACAGTGAAAGTAAGATCCAGAAACAATATCATGAAGCGGCAGTGCTGAGTCTGTTTCCCTCAGAAACACACCACAGTATGAAGGAAAACACCTCCATTTTACACGGTACATTGTGTTTAAGAGCTCGTGCTTACCGCAGTTCGGTTTTCATCAAAACATCAACAGGACAGAACAAGAACCGGAAATGTGGAACACCAAAACAGAACAGCGTCCGATCTCCTGTCTGACTTCTCTTCAGATGTGTCTAAAGAAACAGAAAGCTGAATAATTATGCATGCAGTCCAGGTCAGTGAGGAGGATTTAGATCTGAACTTCAGTGAAACAGAATACTGTAAACGCAGGTGTTCTTACACACAGCTATCAGACCGTTACGGTGGACCTTTCAGCGTCTATCAGCGCCGTCGGAAACGAGTTGGGACACGCCCCTAGACTTCCGTAGAACTCGGAGAATGCGGAAGTGACGCGCGTGCGCTGGGATAACCGATAGTTACCGCCAAACAGCTCCATTGCCGAACCCCGTCACTGGTCTTCACTGTGTGTGTGCGCGCGCGCGTCTGTGAGTGAGTGAGTGAGTGTGTGTGTGAGAGAGTGAGTGTGAGTGTGAGACAGTGAGTGTCAGTGAGTGTGTGTGTGAGAGAGTGAGTGTGAGTGTGTGTGTGAGAGAGAGAGTGTGTGTGTGTGTGTGTGTGTGTGTGTGTGTGTGTGTGAGAGAGAGAGAGAGAGAGAGAGAGAGAGAGAGAGAGCGTGAGTGTGTGCGTGCGTGTGTGTGAAAGTGAGTGAGTGTGTGTGTGTGTGTGTGAAGGGACAGTCAGAATGCAATAATAAACAGACTACCGGGTCCGCACGGTCTTGTGGTGAGACAGGTCTAGGGAGAGAAGACTCTTACCCAGCTGCTTGTACATCATCACCGAACTGAAGTCTTATTTTTAACAGCTGTTCGATTGAATACAGTGATGAAAGTTGCCCAACACAACTCTCCTCAGGTTTTTTTTTCTCTCTCTGTGACTTATAACTGTGAAAATTAGAATTTTTTTTATTTCCCAGAACAAAATGGCTTGTAGACTTTTGAGAACATCAAAGAAAGATTACTGGTGCTTCCAGTTTCCCTGAATGAAGCACATGTACGCTTCTGCTCAGGTGGTACTTTGAACTTTACTCCGTCAGTAAAGAAATGTACACACATAGAGAAGTCTAAAGCAAGAGATCTCCCTATAGTCACTGATACAGTAAATATCAAGTTCCAGCTGTTGAACAGATGGGATATTCTTATTATTATTTCTTTTATTTCTTTAATACAGGCAAATAATACAACATAACCACACACACACCTCTACACACCTCAGTCTGGTCTGTTGGTATAAGCAGGTATTCTGCTGTTTATAAGGAGATTAAATTACCATGGCTCTTTAATACTTTCTTTTTCCCCCTTTCTCTCCCTGTAGGAGGTGGAATGAGTTTCTATGAAGACTACCTACACAAGGAAAAAGTTATCTACCCTCTTCCTGGATATATAATCAAATGTTTTGTTGAATGCAATTGGTTGTCTTGTTTATTTTGCACTATTGACCTAACTTCTTTCTTGGGTTACATTGCTTGCATTGATTGATATTCGCTTGTTGTGCGTGTTTATGTGAATGTTTTAACATAAGATAACATTAGGATGTGAGTAACAGTGACCATAGAAGCACGAGAAAAATATTAATGCATACACACTGTAGATGTATTCTATGTTATGAGAAGCAAACCCTGTTCCTTCCAAAATTAAACACAGAATAACTGATTAATGCTGGCACAGGAAAAAAATGCTATGACTGATCTGTTTTTTTTTGTTTTTTTTTTTTTAGTAAATAGTTCACTAGATTTATTTGTTTTTCTCTTTATAAAAGGATTTTGTTGTTTATATTTTTCATAAAGTTGTGTTGTGTTGGGGAAAAACAAACACTTGAGTTAAAAACATTTTTAAAGTGGTTTAATACAGTAAAACAAAATCTATGGCGACATTTTTTTAAACTTCAAGAGATTAACCGCAGTTAATTCCATCAGAATCAGAAAGGTGAATACGTCTGATCTCTGACTTTAACAGTGGCGTGCTGGTTTGAGTATTTCAGAAACTGAAGTAATCTGCTGGGATTTTCACACACAACAGTCTCTAGAGTTTACACAGAATGATGTGAAAGACAAAAACATCCTGTGAGCGGAGGGTCTTCAGGCTGAAACATCTTGTTGAAGAGAGATCAGAGGAGACGACCAGGTGGGTCTGAGCTGACAGGAAGTCTATAGTAACTCAAATAATCCCACTTTACAACCATGGTGAGCAGAAAAGCATCTCAGCATACATAAAAAATCCAACCTTGAGGTGGATGGACTACAGTAGCAGAAGACCACATCAGTTTCCACTCCTGTCAGCCAAGATCAAACATCTGAGGCTATCATGGGCACAGACTCGTCCAAACTGGACAGTTGAAGACTGGAAAAATCCTTGGTGATCTTTATTCCATATTACACCATAAACAACATCACGTCTTACTCTCTCAGTGCAGCGGGAACACACACAGTCCACTTTAAGAGTTGTTGGTGGAAGAATCTCCTTCAGAGTCTGTAAAACATTCAAATCCATCAGAAAGTGAAGTAAACACTGCGAGTCAATAATGTACTGGATTTAAACATCATTTCTGGATCATAAAGGTTCACTTACCGGGTTTGGGTGGAACAGGTCTGAAGCCTGAAACACAGATGATGGACAGACAGTTATTATAAAATCTGTGGACTGGGTTTGGTTTCACGAGACAATTAGTCAATATCAGCTTATTGTCTCGTCTAATTTATCAGTTAAAGCTTAAAAATATGTCAAATATTCATCAAATCCCCTTTCAAGAATTAGAAAGTGTAAATCTGTTCTCTGAGAACTTCACATCTGCCTCCTTCCTCCTCTCACCAGAGTTCTTCTTCTTCCAGACCACAATTCCAGCAACAACGGCAATGAGAACCAGGAGAGCCGCGACTACACCAACGATGATACCGATCGGAGCTCCACCTGATCCTCCACCTGATCCTCCACCTGTTAAATCACACAGAGTCTTTATTATCTGCTGCAGAAATAAATCAGCTTTCACTCTAAATCTGTAGTTTTATAGGAAAGTGTTTCTCTGACATCTCAGAATTGGACACTCATTGAATGGTGGAGACGTCATGCTGCTGTGCTGAATCACGCAGGTGTAGGTGTGTTTCTGCAGATCCTCAGCTGAGACTGTCAGAACGGTTCTCTTCTGGAAGCTTCCATCCTGGTTGGGTAACGTCTCTCCGAGATCCACATCCTCATGCACGTCCTCTCCGTCCTTCTGCCAGGTGATCATCACTGTTTTGGGGAAGAAACCTGTAGCATGACACACCACCTCTGGAGGAGAGTGTTTCTGGAACACTGACGCTGTAGGAGGAACTGCAGAGACACACAGAGACAGAAATATTAAAACACTGAGAATTACACATTTACAGATGGGGAAGGAAACGTATTTCTATACAAGTAAATTTTATTTGTGTAACAAGGCATTTTTCCTCTAGGCAGTGAAATTTGTGATTTTTTTGGCTATAAGGATGTAAAAGACAGTTTAGTTTTGCACTAGAAGATATATTTACATATTTAAAATACATACACAGTGAAGCTAAATGTACAGCTGAAGAGTAAAACTATTTTACATGTAGATATTTAAAGACAAACACCACAGGACAGAAAAAATGTGTGTGTGTGTGTGTGTGTGTGTGTGATGTACAGGTGATAAAGTGCTATACAAGCTTATTAAGACAGAAGTATAATCATTACAGTGTGCACTATTTATCTATTAACTATTAATATTCTGGTAGGTTGCATTTTATGCTTTATTTCACTCACACTGACTTCATATTTTACATGAGTGAACGTAAATGTGAAGAGGGGTGTGTGTGTGTGTGTGTGTGTGTGTGTGTGTGTGTGTGTGTGTGTGTGTGTGTGTGTGTGTAGCAGCTGCAGTTACAGTAACAGAGTAGATCACACACTTTACCTTTCCTCTCCAGAGTCTCTCTGCCGTAAGACACAAACTTCGTTAACCACTCAATACACTCATTCTCCAGGTAGTACTTCCTGTATATAGCCTCAGCTCCTGTAGACTCCCACTTGTGTTTGGTGATCAGAGCTTGAGGTTTAGCTGCAGTCCAGGTTTTAGTTTTCAGATCCAGACTGATGAAATCTTCTCCATCATAACCGTACTGATCGTATCCTCTAGTGGTGCCGTCATCATCACGCTCACAGCCGTACATCCTCTGTAGTGTATGAACTCCTGCGCACACACACACACACACACACACACACACACACACACACACACACACACACACACACACACAGTGTGTAGCGCTGCTGTGTGACTCTCATTGTGTTGATACAGTTATTTCTAGATGAATGAATCACACTGATATACTGTTCAAAATAATCAACATCAACATTGTGTGATGAAGCAGAGCTACAGTTACTACCCTGAAGTTGATTATTTTCCTATAACAGCATGCCTCCAAGTGTTTTATTCCTCTTACACCACTGCAATGATACAAACATCTCTCACCAGCTTACCACCAATGCATTAGTTCCCAATGGAAGAAAAAATTATTATAGTGATTTTATGTTATCCTGTCATATACAAAAGACCTCTCATTAAAAGTGTATAGAAACATTACAAACAAAAAAAAAGACTGGAAGGTAGTAGCGGAGATCGTTGGTGCCACAGGTGAGTGTAAGTAGCTAGTACAGTTAGTTTGGCTGCCAATTTTATTTGTGTTAATCTACAAGCTATATTGCTGTTACTGTTTCTCATCAGAACTAAAGCAAAAATTTGGACAGACCACACCCACAAGAGGGTGACTTGTGACTTGCAGTTATGAAGACGCGGTTAAAGATACAGCTTTATCTCTGACTGTTACAAAGTGCTTTGTGTTCATCTTTACCTTTAGTGTGATTAACGTCTTTCGTTACGGTAAGCAGAAGATGACGGAGATCCTCCTGATCACTCTGCATCTCCTGTGTCCTGGTTTTCCAGTAATCTGGATCATCAGCATTAATCTTCTGGATCCACTCTGTCTTTGGGATCATCTTCATGATGCTGCTGTCGTAATACACAATGTGCTGTCCATCCACCAGACCAACAGCAGTGAACTCTGGGAAATTCATTCCTGGTGTGAGTGCAGTGTAGAGGTACTGAAGAGTGTGTGTGACTGTAAAATAAAAAGCAAAATTGATAAAACAGTAATTACAAGTCCAGTGTTTCAGCTACAAATCCTGATCAATGCAGTTGAAACAAAAAGCTTCAGAAAAATCCGGCTGTAGATTTAGATTTAAAACCCACACAGTGACATGGAAAAACTCCCCGAGAAGACATGAGGTAAAAACCTTGAAAAGAATCAGACTGAAAAGACAACCTGTACTCTTCTGTGTGACACCGGATAGTGGACATCACTAAACCTGCCATGTCTGACTTGATTTATTTTATTTTTTAATTTCTGTTTATTTTGCTCTTCATCCCACTGTACTGTATTATAATTTACATTAAAGAGAAACAAACAGTACACTTATATAGGGATGTGTTATATTAAACAGCCATTAAAACATTTTATACCACAGTTCTGTTAAATTCTGGATTCTGATTGGTCAGAAGGTGTTGATTAGCTTTCTATTAAAGCAGCTCTGACTGTAGCGCAGCTGCACATATTATATATATTATATTTATATTAACCCGCTCATTCCAATAGGTTATAGTTTCTATAGCAACAGCATGTTCACGGGACTTAGTGCCACATAATTGAAGTCTAACAATAAACAGATTTTTAAATGTATATGTACGTATAATCATTGATATTTTGAAATGTAATTTCCTGTAAGGAGGTGTTTATTAACATTTATGGAAGGAGTCTACAGTGTCAGCGTACTGTACTGACATACTGTACAATAATTTGCTATTTTTTTGACTAATTAAGGTCAGAGAGCGAAAAAGAGAAAACCTGTATTTCTTGTGTTATTCCCAAACAACATTTAATGTTTAGGATAAGTATTCCATTTGCACGCATTTACATATCTTCCTGAATAGCATTTGCTTGTATTCCTATGACGTCCTGAAAATCATATATGGGGTTGTTCCTATCCTACATTGATATGCTTCATGTATTATGAAAATATAGCAATCCATATTTAACCCATTGTCTCTGTTGTGTGCCAAGCCTGATATATACTCTGCCTTTCTTTGAGTAAACAGAGATCTTGTCAGTTGAACTCTGTGTGCCTGTGTGTTATTTGGCAAGCTTGGTATGGGAAGTGTTTGGCGAGGTGAGGGCGCAGTCTTTTTTGTGTACTATCGCTTTCTCTATTCTTAACAATCGTAACCCGGAGATTCCCTTCACAAGTCCTAACAATAACTTTGGCTCAAATTACATGCAACCAGCAAGCATATAAATATTATATACAGTAATGTCTCTAATTTTCCAAAAAGCTAAACACAACTAAGTTATATCATCAAGTATTTAAATCAGTTTGAGGATGACAAAATCAAGAGAGCCGTGAATAGGAAAAGCAAGGGTTTATTACTGCTCAGAGATCCACACAGAGGGACGTCCCAGAGTGATCTCAAAGTCTCCTGAAATGGGGCTCCCTTTTTAGACAGTTGAAACACCCCTGGTTTGCCCAAAATACCATTACATGTGATGTCTGGGTGATATACTGTCTCCCCCTCAGACATCTCGAGACCTGTTGCGTTTGCACTTTTAAGTGTTTTGTTTTTTTAAGACCAACTTCTGCATTTTATGGCATGTCTGAGCTGTTTTTGAGTGAGGATATTTATCACCTGTGTGCTTTTTCTCCTTTATCATGGGTAACTGTACGTATGTATATTATGTATATTAATTAGTCAAAAGCACCTGGTTATTAACTTAATGATTAAATTAAAGAAATTAATTCATTTACTTCATCTAAATCTGTTTACACTACACCCGTAAGCTTTTCTCAGTGGTTTAAATGTGTTCATTTATTTACACATATGTACAAAATACAGCATCGTTATTTACATATTAAAGAGTGAAAAATCCCTCACCCGCTGACGTCTGAGGAAAAATAATCGCGAGGAACAGCAGGACTTTCATCGAGGCACGACTGACCTCCATTTCCTGCAGATTTCAAGCAGAATTCATTTTTTTAGAAAGCAGAAAATTTTATCTAAAGAGTTAGGTTTTTTTTTTTATATCTAAGTTAGGTTTTTGCCAAGGCATCAACAGGACAGAACAAGAACCGAAGACACAGAACAACAAAACAGAACATTGTATCTCCTGTGTGATCCTGTGTTAATTCAGGTGAGTCTAACCCAGCAATTTAGGCGTGTCTAACCCAGAAATTCAGGCGTGTCTAACCAACCAATTTAGGCGTGTCTAACCCAGCAATTTAGGCGTGTCTAACCCAGAATGTGAAACACATACCTAAATGTCACAAACGTCAGACACAATCCAGTTCAATGAGGAGGATTTAGACAATGAGACAAAATAATGTAAACACAGAGCTTACACACAGCTATCAGAGACAGTGGTGTCGAATCTGTATCATATGAAAAATTATTTCTTCTGTTTTTGTGTACATCTCATACTAAATAGTTTTAGATCTTCAAACAAAATACAACATAAAACAAAGACAACCCGAGTAAACACACAATACAGTTTGAATTAATTAATTCATTCATTTATTTATTTATTTTCATTGAAGCAAAAAAAGAAAAAAGTTATCCAACACCTATCACCTGTGTAAAAACTAATTGCCCCTTAAACTTAAAATCTGGTTGTGCCACCTTCTGCATCAACAACCGCAACCAAACGTTTCAGATAACTGGAGATCAGTCTTTCACTTACTTCTAGGACTAGGATTTACTCCTACACTTTGGATCATTTTCTTGCTGCATAATCCAGTTACGCTTGAGTTTCAACTTACAGACTGGAGACCGGACATTCTCCTTTAGGATTTTCTGGTAGAGATCAGAATTCATGTTTCCCTCAATTATTGCATATTGCCCAGACCCTGAAGCAGCAGAGCATCCCCACACCATCACTCTCCTCCACCATGCTTGACTGTATGTATGATGTTATTTTTGTGGAAATTGTTGTTTGGACTACACCAGATGTAACGGGACTCCTGTCTTCCAAACAGTTCCACTTTTGACTCTCAGTCTACAGAACATTCTCCCAAAAGGTTTGCGGATCATATTGTTTTGGCAAAATTCAGACGAGTCTTAATGTTCTTCTGTTTTAGCAGTGGTTTTCACCTCTCCACTCTTCCATGGATACCATTTTTGCCCGGTGTCTTTCTGATAGTGGAGTCATGAACAGTGGCCTTTATTGATGTAAGAGTGACCTGTAGGTCCTTTGATGTTGTCCTTGGCTCTTTTCTGACTTCCTGGATGAGTCATCGCTGTTCTCTTGGAGGAATTTTGGAAGGTCCTTCTGGCAAAATCACTACTGTGCTGAGTTTTTTTCCATTAGGAGATAACGGCTCTCACTGTAGTCCTTTGGAGTCCCAGAGCCTTTGAAATAGCGTTGTAACCCTTCCCAGACTGATGTACTTCAATCACCTTCTTCCTCATCATTTCTGTAATTTCTTTCCACTTTGTCATAGTGTGTTACTAAGTAAGGCCATTTAACCAACTTCATACTGTTGAGAAAGTTCTATTTAAGTATTGATTTGATTGAACAGAGTTTGCAGTAATCAGTTCTGGTTTTGTGTCAAGTCCAGCTGAAGCCCATTATCAATGCAGTGTCATACATTTGGGGAATTGTAACTAGAGGGGCAAATACATTTTCACACAGGTACAGTTGGTATTGGAACACTTTTTTGCTTTTGCAATAAATAACATTTAGAAAACTGTATTTTGTGTTTACTCAGATTGCCTTTGTTTTTATCTTAGATTTCGTTTTCGTTCCTGAAACAATTTAGTACGAGACATACACAAACACAAAAGAATCAGGATGGGTCAAATACTTTTCACAGCACTGTACATGTCCTATAGGTGCGATTAATACTAATGTCAAAATTTTTACAAGTTACAGAAAGAAAGAGAGCGAGATCTACACATTATTGAGCAGCATTAATAATATAAAATATAAACTATAACATACTTACAAGCAGAATTTGCATTAGAGTGGAGTGAACAAACTAGGTGCATTAACATTTTAATATGTTGTGATTCTGTATCTGTCCTTACAAGCATAAAGTCAGACACAGCCAGAAACCACCAGGATCTGCTTTGTGAACTTTTGTTTAAGGGGAAAATCTCACATTCATGTGGGTCCCAGCTCACTCAGGTATCCAGGGAAATGAGAAGGCAGAAAACATGGCAAAAAAAGTAGAATAAAATGTTGAAATCAATTCAAGTTATCAAAATCAGACAGGAAAAGCATAGTGTGGAGATAAGTAAATCAACAACAACAACAATAATGGGGTAATGAAATTAAAGGGAGACATTTACACTCAATATAAAGCAGAGTAGGTATTTTAAGAGAGAAGGGGGCATAGAATCCGGAGGGTTAAGATCATGCTGGCATATTGGGTAAATCTACAAGGGCATAGCAGGGTGCACCCCACGAAAGCCATCTTACATGAATGCTCAGAGTTTTATAGGACTAACTTTAATAGCTTAGGAAATGTAGAGGCACAAAATGCAGGTCTCAGTCAGCTACAAGTAAGCCCCATTGTGGCGATACCAACTGTACCACCGTGGAGATTCATAAAACCATCTGTAGAGACAAGATTACAACAAATATTAAAAGAGAATTCTAAAATAGCACCACAATGGATAATAATTCAGAACTATATGGACCAATATCAGGATAAATTACTCATATATATACAGATGGGTCAAAACAGCCTGAGACTGGCCACACTGGTGCAGCTTTTTTCATTCCCCGGTATGAAGTAGCAGTCAAAAAAAGGTGACCAATCATTTATCAGTGTACACTGTAGAATTATTAGGAGTTCTATTGGCACTGCAGTGACTGGAAAAACATCATCAGAACCAAGATGTCTCTATAGTTTCTGACAGTTTATCAACGCTATCAAATATACAGTCTGGGAAAACATTGTGCAGACAAGACATTGTTTACCAAATACTTCATCTGCTTCTCATACTTCATGCTAAGGGGCTGAGTGTTTCCTTCTTCTGGGTTCCTGTACATGTAGGGGTAGAAGGAAATGAAACTGTGGATGTACTGGCAAAAAGATCTATAAAACATGAAAGAGTTCATATACAAGTACCATTAAGTAGAGCAGAGATCAAAACCATTATAAAGGGACACGCGCATAAAATATGTCAGGAACACTGGGACACCGCTGACACCGGATGACACCTATATACCATACAAAAACAAGTAGGAATGAGTGTGAGGCAGGGCAGGAGCCCAAAGGAAGAGATGATAATTACGCGTCTTAGAATAGGTCATGCTGGATTAAATCTAACATTACACAGAATAGGAAAACACCCCACTGGACTCTGCACACACTGCAGTACACAAGAGACTGTGAAACACGTACTGTTAAACTGCAAAAGGTATGAGGAGGAAAGAACTGCGCTAGAGATGCAGATTGGAAAACAAAACATGACACTAGAGAACTTGCTGGGGAAAACATCTGGGGAAATGCACCGCCCCCTAATGAACTATCTAAAAATACTGGGATAAGTGAGAGACTTTAGTAATCTAGTAGGAATATCTAGTATATAGTTATTTATTTCTTTATTTTCTATTATTTATGTAGTATTGTTTGGGTATTATTATTTATTATTATTATTATTATTATTATTATTATTAATAATTTTTCCCATTTAATTAAAATCTGACTCCAATCTGACTCCAGTCCAGTAGGTGGCGGGAATGCACCTTTAACTGGTTTGCCAACCGCCATTAAAACAAAAAGAAGAAGCAACGTAACAGTTTTTATGTCTGCTGCCGGAAATCCCCAAAGAAGAGGAACAAGAAGTGAAAGAAACTGCCCTCTCCACGTGTCTGTAAAGAAGCGCTAAAGCTGCTTCTCCTATTTTACGAAAGTTTGTTGATGACGTTTAAAATAAAATAAAATGAAATAAAATAAATAATAATGTTTGTTCGTAAACAAACTTTGGTAAAGTGAAATGGAGCACTGCAGCGCTATAATAGAAGTCCTGTTGTATCTCTCAGTTTCTCTTCAGATCTCATCAGCAGGTGAGTTTTTATAAATGTTTATGATATAAAAATCTGAATAATGTAGCTGAAGTATTTCAGTACAGGAGGAAAATGTAGGCTACATGATGTACAGTCCCTGCAGGATAATGCTGTTTTGTGATCGCGGAAATGGTCAAAGTCACCGAAGCGCCACAATATTCGGAGGAGCTTGTAGTTTTATTTTAATATTACCGTATTAAAAGACATGGAATGTGACGTCATCATAACGCGCATTCAACCAAACCGTGTTCGATTCACGCGCATCGAACATGAGTTCAGCTAAAGTCTCATTTACCAACAAACATCACTGCGACCGACCTGCAGTACACTTCAAGTCGTTTCCCACAGAAAAGCCCCCCCCAAAAAAAAAAAACACTCCACAGATTTCGTCACACATTTTGAAAGAAGCCATAACAAAATCAAGCGTTTGTACACAGACAGCGAAATCCTGTAAGGGCTGCATTTATCTCGCATAGCTTTTATTCATGTATTGTGTGTAGTGACATGACCATCTTGTCACTTAGACGTGTTGTTTCTACGTGAGATCCGAACAAGACACGCTTAGAGTCTAGTACTGCTTTTATCCACTTTAGATGTCCTCTTAAACTCGCAGATCCAGTGCACAAACACACAGTAATCCCACCATCTTGCTTCCACATGCACATGTCCTGACACGGACAAAAATGTTGTTTCCCTCCATCACACGCCGCCCTCCATTTCTTCTCTTCTCTCTGGCTACCTGTATACTAAAATTAGGCCCACACTCCACCCAGTGTTAAACAATGAAATTACAACATAATGGCTCTTAAATGATGTATTTTAGCTAATTAGTAGAGGATCTTGTTAGAGGTAGCGTTCATTTAGGACATTTTCAATTAAATTATAAAACGTAAAACATGTACACATTAAAACGGCGGGTTTAAACTCGGATGTTGTATTTTCATTCCGCTGAAATCGAAATCTGGTTCATATCTTGCTGTTCCGACATTCGGCCTGTAGAGGGCACTCGTGAGTGTAGTCTGTAAAACAACACTGAACATCTGAACATCTATATCACTTGCACCTGTTGTGGTTGGGCTGGGATTTTTTTTTAACCTTTATTTTTTGTATTTATCTTTCCTATATGAGTTCTAATATTTATAACATTAATGTTCAGATCGCTGTTTAAGGGGTTAAAATTTGTTGGGCCAACAGAAATCTCACCACAGAGAACAGTACTAGTATAAAAGCTAGATTTAGTTTTATGTCTGCCCCAAAGCAGCTGTCACGCAGATATGAGGTGATTCTGTGAATGTACCTACTGTATGTAGGTGAAGGTGTGCTGTGCTCCATGGATCTACGCTGGACTTTTCGGTGTGATTTCATGGAGCTGATGATGTCTGTGAAGTAAAAAGTTGTAGCATAAAACTGTTTTATGATTTATATACTTAATTATACTATAATTATTTATTCTTTCATTGTGCTATATCCAGATGGTGCTGAAAAGTGTTTTATTTAGAATTTTTTAGAACGGTAGGTGTATGGCCAGTGTGTAGGATCAGCAGGGGTGACTGGTGTTTTTATATAAATAGGGGAAGAAATAGGGGAAGCACATGTGTCTGTTAAAAAAGTATAAATTACTTTGTGTTCTGCTTTATATGTTTCATCTGTTGGACTGGCCTCATGTTTAGTTGTCATTTATGAAGAAAGACTAAACCCCCCCCCCCCCCCCCCCCCATTAAGTTGACACAAAATCAGTATTGTTTGCTAGCCAAGCTGCTAACTGACTCAGTTTCACAGAAGAAAGTAATCGCAGTTAGACATCTAATCTTATTAAATAAATAAATAAACAAACAAAAAACTGACTGTTCCTGACATTCTGCCCTATTTCTTCTGGATTTTAATTATGTTGTTTTCTTCTGAAGCAATATGTTTATTTGAATAGATTCCTCGCACATCACTGGCCTACGTAGCGTTCAGGAAACATTATTACATTTTCAGTGTAAAAAGTTACATATGAGATGATGGGCTTGTGGTAACCTTTCTGTTGTTCTTGTTAAGCCTTTAGATTGGTAAAGAGTTATTTAGCTGCTGTTGCGCTGTGTGGGTGTTTGTGGGTGGATGTGTGTGTGTTTGGCAGCAGCAGCTCATGGCCAGAGATTTTAGTGTTGCAGTCTGACATTTAATAAATAAACACTCGATTTAACAATTTAAATTGTTTAAACTTTTACAGTCACACACACTCTGCAGTACCTCTACACTGCACTCAGACCAGCAATAAATTTCCCAGAGTTCATTGCTGTTGGTCTGATGGATGGAGAGCAGTTTGTGTACTACGACAGCAACATCACGAAGATGATCCCAAAGACGGAGTGGATCCAGAAGATTGAAGCTGATGTTGCAGATTACTGGGACAGTCAGACTGTGCAGCAGTTGAATGATCAGGACAACTTCAAATTCAAACTGGATGCAGTAATGCAGCTCTGGAGCTTAAAGCAGACTGAAGGTAAGAGATAAACACACTCTGAGCTTTAATACGTAATACAAACATTGAGTTAACTGTGTATACACAAAATAGTTCATACATAACCTCCCTCCCCCTTTACTTTAAATTCTTCCTTAAACAAACGGATACAAGCTTTTTTCTTTCTTTTTTTAGAAGTAGGGACTGAGGGTATTCTAGCACTTGTCCCAGGCTATTTACCCCAGGGCTTATTCTACCCCAATCTCAATGGGTTAATCAGTGGAGGTCGTGTAACTCGACTAGGGTGTGAACGATTTTGGGACAAGGACAAAGTCACGTTGTTTCTGCATGGAGTCTGTGTCAGTCTTGGTGTAGATGAAGTACGCTTGAAGACCAAGGTAATCCTGGTCTCTGAAGATTCACCAGAGGGCTCCTCAGATGTGGGCTCACTACACAGGGCTGACTGTGGGAGCGGATACGAGCGTTGTGATAGGTCAACAGGAACGTGTTGAGGGACCCATGACCTTGTGATGGCTTCAGAGCTTGATTCATTGTTGGACCTGATCTTTCCGCGAGGATGTTCATAGCAGGGTGATGCGGCACAGACTAAATGTGCTGAATACCGTTGGCTTCCATGGACGCCTTAAACTCCTCAGATACAAGCTGTGGGCTGTTCCACTTACTGTACAAGCTGCTGTGGTATTCTAAAATAGCTCTTCATGACCACAACCTCAAGCCACTTGCTATGGACATCAACAAGCACTAAAAACATGGTCCTCCATTGGTCCATGCTAGGTGCGGCTGTATTTATCTGTGTTTGCATGTGCTTTCTGTGTTTGCATGTGCTTTCTGTGTTTGCATATATATTCTTTATTTGCATATATATTCTTTATTTGCATGTGCTTTCTGTGTTTGCATATATTCTTTATTTGCATATATATTCTTTATTTGCATGTGCTTTCTGTGTTTGCATATATATTCTTTATTTGCTTATATATTCTTTATTTGCATATATTTTCTGTGTTTGCAGTGGGCTAGATCTTGTCTGCCCTGTCTCTCTGAAAGGTGCTTTTGCATCGTGTCACGGTAAATGGAGATTTATTTATTTTTTTAGTTCATTGTGAAATTAAATCTTCAACGTCTAATTAACTTAACTATCAATAAATACATATATATTATATTAGTTATCTATATTATTGAAATTTTGACACAATGTCTGTTTGCTTTGGTCTCCTGCACTACAGTCACACCATTTACACTTATGGGAATGAGCTGTTACTATAGAAGTGTTCAGTATTTAGTCCAAAAAGTCCATGAGGGGTTTTTTGGGCGGTCTCTTGTTCTTTTTGTTCTTTTTTTTCGTGTGATCTTGCAATAATAAGTGTTATTTTCTGAGATCACGTAGCAGTAGCATTTTAGCATTCAATCGTTGTGGCCAGTGGTACAATGTCATTTATTGGTATTATGACCATTCTGCAGATATTACATCCTATTTGTGTACGCTTTCATCACCATTTGACTCGTGAGCCACAAAGTATTTAGGCGACGTCTCTCAGACATTCTGCCTTAACCATGGAGACGTCCCGTTCCCTCAGATCAGCAGGCAGTGAACCTGCCTATGGTGGTATATTTGCAGATTTCTGAGTCTGTCACTAATTTGAAAATTGTCAAATATAAGGCTTGATAGATAGATGGATGAATGGATGGATGGATGGATGGATGGATGGATGGATGGGTAGATGCACTTTATTGATCTTGAAGAGGAAATTTGGGCAAAACAAACAGAGTCTCCAGAACTCAGGATTGTACCCAGGACCTCACAGCTGTAAGATGGTAACTCTAACTCGTGTGGTTGTTCAGGTATGTTGATGGCTGGTAAAATGTTGATTGCAGCTCAGTGTAATGAACTTGGTAAAGTGACAAGTGACCACACTTCATTCTGACGTTATGTTGTAATTATTGTGAACTCATAAACAAGCACAGGACAGTACTGATGTGCAGAATAACGTTTTGCACTTCAGTTCGCAGTGGGTCTGTATTATTGAGAAAGCAGCAGCAAATCCCTCTGGTTTTGTTCCAAACTGAATATTTCTTACTAAATATTTGTCAGTACACTTTTGGTGCTATTCCTGTTCAAGGTTTACTATGTAGTGTGTGTTATGCAGTTTGGATCACAGCCTAAAATTCTCTCTGAATGTGTTATGACTTTATACCAGTGTAGAAAAAATTACTGATATGTTCTTTCACAAGTTTCAGCTGAATTCTCCTCATCACATGTGTGTGTGTGTGTGTGTGTTTGTGTGTTATTACAGGAGTTCATACACTACAGATGATATATGGCTGTGAGCTCAATGATGACAGCACCACTAGAGGATACGAACAGTATGGTTTTGACGGAGAAGATTTCATCAGTCTGGATCTGAAAACTGGAACCTGGACAGCAGCTAATGATAAAGCTGAGATCAAAGAGAAGTGGGGGTCTACAGAAGCTGAGGCTCAACACAGGAAGAGCTACCTGGAGACAGAATGTATTCAGTGGTTAAAGAAATACATGTCTTATAGTAGAGAGACTCTGGAGAGGACAGGTAATGTGATCTACTCTGTAACTATAACAGGCACACACACACACACACACACACACCCCTTTCATCATGTGTTCCTCAGGAAGATGTGAGGAAGAATCATCCCCTGCACACAAGCATAAAAAGTTAGTGTTCTATGGGGTTCCGGTCAGGGGACTGGGATGGTCATGGCAGGAGCTTGATTTTGTGGTCAGTAAACCATATTTGTGTTGATGTTGATGATGTTTTGGATCATTGTCCTGCTGGAAGATCCAACCACGGCCCATTTGAATCTTTCTGTCAGAGGCAGTCAGGTTTCATTTAATCTCTGTTGATATTTGATAGAGTCCATGATGCCATGTATCCTAACAAAATGTCCAGGTCCTCTGGCAGAAAAACAGCCCAACACATTAAAGATCCTCCTCCATATTTAACCATGGACATGAGGTACTTTCCATACGGCTACCTCTCTGTGTGCTCCAAAACCACCTCTGTGTTTATTACCAAAAAGCTCTATTCTGGTTTCATCTGACCGTAGAACCCGATCCCATTTGAAGCTCCAGTCGTGTCTGCACACTGAAGACGCTCGAGTTTGTTTTTGGATGAGAGTAGAGGCTTTTTTCTCGAAACCCTTCCAAACAGCTTGTGGTGATGTAGGTGACTTCAGATTGTAGTTTTGGAGACTTTCTGACCCCAAGACACAACTAACTTCTGCAATTCTCCAGCTGTGATCCTTGGAGATTGTTATCCACTTGAACCAGCCCCTTCACAGTGCGTTGAGACGATATAGACATACGTCCAATTCCAGGTTCATTCATAACATTTCCATTTGACTGGAACTTCTTAATTATTTCCCTGATGGTGGAAATGGGTGTTTTCAATGCTTGTGCTATTTTCATATAGACACTTCCCATTGTGTGAAGCTCAACAAACTTTTGCCACACATCACAGCTATATTCCTCACTCTTACCCATTGTTATGAATGATTAAGGGAATTTTGCCTGTGTGTTACCTCATATTCATACCCCTGTGAAACAGGAAGTCATGGTTGAACAATTTCCTGTTCCTAGTCACCCAGGTGTGCTAAAAAAAAATTTTAAAAAAGTAAAAGATCAATGGGGATATACTTGAAATATATTTTTCTTACAGGAATTCATAGGGGTGCCAATAATTAAAATAAAAAGTTTTTTTGGGATAAATCTGTGTTGTGTTTGAAATTTTTTGATCTCATTGAGAGCAGAGTATTTTTGTGAATTCTTTTAACAAAAGATCAAAAGGGCGGTTGTGGATCAGGTAGTTGTCCACTAATCATAGGGTTGGCGGTTCGATTCCCGGCCCGGATGACTCCACATGCCGAAGTGTCCTTGGGCAAGACACTGAACCCCAAGTTGCTCCTGATGTCAAGTTAGAGCCTTGCATAGTAACTCTGCTACCATTGGTGTGTGTGTGAACGAGATACAGTGTAAAGCACTTTGGATAAAAGCGCTATATAAGTGCATCATTTACCACTTAAACAAAAGACAATTTTTCATAGCCTTCTTTGCTGATATTTACCAAGGGTGCCAATATTAGTGGAGTGCACACAACCATATGTATACAGGAATATTCTGATGCCTGTATGCATATAAACATTGTATTCAGAATATGGCTGCAACCTGAATATAGATATAGATATAACCTGAATATATATAACCTTAAACAGAACAGAATAGCGTCAGCGTAGAAAATAACGGCCCATGTGGATGTTTATTAGTACTTGTTGCAGTTCCCTTTTATGACCACACGGTGCAATAATCCATCCAACCATTTCCTGGACTTCTTATCCTACATACAGGGAGCCTAGAGCCTATCTCGGGGGACTCTGGGCACGAGGTGGGGGACACACTGGACGCACACCCATTCACACATTATGATCAATTTGTAAATGCCAGTCAGCCTACAATGCATGTCTTTGGACTGGGGGAGAAAGTGTGCTGATAACTTTCTCCCGAGCCCAATAGTCGCAGCTTGGCAGTGCTGGGGCTAACCTTCTGATCAGTCACCCAGAGTCCTAACCACTGAGCCACTACTGCCTCTCCACTATCATGTGCAAAATTTTACTCATTGGTTACTCAAAAGAGGTCATTATTATTTAGAGGGAATGTAAAATGAATCAGGACTTTATGAAGCTTAATACACGTTAAACAGCTGATGCAAATAATGGGGGGGGGGGGGGGTGTTCGCGTTTACAGTTCTGTCAAGAGGAATGGGCAAAAATTCCAGCAAAGTATTGTGGAGAGCTACCTCAAGTGTTTGTTTCAAAATCAGGTGATTAAAAAGCAATGCCACCAAATACAGCAAAATGAACGCAAGATTTCATTGAGTGATTTAAAACATTTGGGACTGTAGAGTAGTGTAAGGCTGAATATGACGGGTGATGGGTGACCTCTCTCTTAATATAAAGTAAAAAATGTTCAAAATAACAACCGTATTGGATTTTAATGATTGTAAGACAGTGGTGTGGTTCTGCAGAGTAACAGCAGTATTATAAATAGGAATAATAATAACATAAATATAAAAATAGGCTATTGAAGTAGAAATAACCAGTGGAAATACATCAGAAAAACATCAAGATCAAACACATTTAATATTTTATGTAGTTTTAAAAGATTTCCAGTACAAAACTAAACTGGCTTTTACCATTTTCAGTTTCACTATTTACAAAAAGATGACTGACTTCTAACTGAAATTAGTTGTATGTAAAATCAGTAAAAGCATTTTTTACTTGTCATTTATAAATGAATTTAATATTTATTATATTATTTCTGTCTCTGTGTGTCTGCAGTTCCTCCTACAGCGTCAGTGTTCCAGAAACACTCTTCTTCTCCAGACGTGGTGTGTCATGCTACAGGTTTCTTCCCCAAAACAGTGAATATCACCTGGCAGAAGGACGGAGAGGACGTGCATGAGGACGTGGATCTCAGAGAGACGTTACCCAACCAGGATGGAAGCTTCCAGAAGAGAAGCATTCTGACAGTCTCAGCTGAGGATCTGCAGAAACACACCTACACCTGCGTGATTCAGCACAGCAGCTTGGAGAAGGAGATAGTGCTGCATAAGAAGGATCTTCGAATCCTGAATCCTGGTCAGAGAAACACTTTCCTATAAAACTACAGATTTACACTGAAAGCTGATTTATTTCTGCAGCAGATAATAAACACTCTGTGTGATTTAACAGGTGGAGGATCAGGTGGAGGATCAGGTGGAGCTCCGATCGGTATCATCATTGGTGTAGTCGCGGCTCTCGTGGTTCTCGTTGCCGTTGTTGCTGGAATTGTGGTCTGGAAGAAGAAGAAGAACTCTGGTGAGAGGAGGAAGGAGGCAGATGTGAAGTTCTCAGAGAACAGATTTTGGATTTCAGACACGAGACTAATATTTTGTTGTCATTTTCATGTCATGTTTAGTTCATCCCTATGTAGGTCAAATACAGTATACAGTTTTTATAATAACTATTTGATTATTATCTGTATTTCAGAATTCACAGCTGCTCCAGATCATGACATGACCTGTAAGTGAGTCTTTGATTTGACATATTATTTAAAATCTAATAAAGGTTTGAGTTTTAATGTTTAGTCCAAATTTGATCTTTGGAAAATTTTAGCCTGAGAAAAGCCTGTGTTAACATCAGCTCAGCACTGATCGTGTTTCTTTCTCTCTCTGTATGTGTGTGTGTGTGTGTGTGTGTGTGTGTGTGTGTGTGTGTGTGTGTGTGTGTGTGTGTGTGTGTGTGTGTGTGTGTTCTAGGACAACGGTGGAGAGGATATAGAGATTAATTGTAAAGAGCAGGACACACACACACAGATTTATTCCTCCATCAGAGGAAAATAGTCTTTTTTTTAAATTAACAGTATATATGAAATAATATCCAATGAATTTGGATATAAGAGAAACATTACTGCATAAAAGTAAGTGGAGAAAAAAAAAGGATTTCTATGGTTTGACCTCAAGTGTGTGCAGTTTGAGTGAAGGCTGGCAGCCCTTTGATGACAGACTTCAATACTTTCTTCATAGCCATTGTCAGATTTGGCTCCGCCTCCTGGGGGTGATTACTTGGTCAGCATCAGCTTCTGTCTATTTCAGTTTATAACTTACTGAAATGTTATCGTAGAAACATGAGATGGGAAAAATAACTAGAACCTTAGTGTAACACTTTCCCAGATTCAGGTAGGGAATGAGAAAGCTGGAGGCGGGCCTAAATTAAATGTTACAGGAAAAATGTAAGTCAGTAAAGAAAGCAGAGCATTACGTAAGAGCCACTTTTCAGAAAAAGACCTAATGAAGGCTTCTGGGTTTTGCTGCAAAATTCAGAAGTGAGTGCGACAGTCAACATCTCCAGAAGAACCGTGACTGATTCTGTAAGAGTCACAATAAAACCTGCAGCTCATTTCCTTATAAAACTACACTAATTCTATCTGTGACTACTTTTGTTTCTTAAGAACAGGCTCGTCACACCAAATATCCACTTTGTGCCATTTATTACTGTTTATTGCTCTTTATAGTGTTCCTGTAGTTTATTTTGTACGTGTATTATGTTCTTACTTCTGATTTCTGATTTACTTTTGATTCCTGTTTGTATTTGTTGAGCATCTGCACACACACTGTATATAGTTTACACGTATGTGGTGTAAAACCACAAGGGGCAGATGACGACCGAAGCAGAGTTAAGAAGAGCAACATTCCTTCATTATAACCGCAATGCATATGTTTTGTAATACTCTTTATATGCTCTCTGTTCTCATCCATGACCTGATTGTACTTTGAGAAAAAGTGTTAATAATGATTTTATTGCTAATGCCTAACCAAAGAAAAGTATATATACCAATATGTATATTGTGGGAATTACGTTATCTACTTTCCCCAAGTGTTTGTGTCCTTCTCAGGCGCTGTGAGCCCATATGCCTCTCATTGGATACATTTCACATTGTTTACATGGACAGCAGTAATCTAATTATTGACCTTACTCTGAGTAAGATAATAATGTGATTAAGGTGTTTACATGAGTCGCTTTTAGAATACTCCTGTCATGTACCTGTTTTACATGTTTTAGAACATAATTAGATTAACGTCACACGTCATTACGTCACCGCGCCATGCCGTCCGACGTCCCTCCAGAATTTCACGTATTAGTTGGTCTTCATTATGGGACCGTATACAGTTTTGGGTGTGTTTATTAATTTTTTTTTTACAAACGCTTTAAGTGCAGTTAATTATTTCTCATGCTACACGTGCTAATAGACGACTGCTTGAAGCCATGGGCTGCATCTCAAACCGCATACTTACCGTCTATATAGTAGCCGAGATGCATGTATTTTTCCCCACTACAGGCCTATAGTAGGCAAGTATGCGGTTTGGGACACGACCGAACTCTCTTGTTCGCCTTAAAATGTTGAGCACCGTCATGTGTGAGATCATGTCCTGTCACAAAATGCGGTGAAAACTCACACTACATTCATAATGTGATTAAGGTGTTTACATGTCTGTGATACACGTCCATAATGCGACTAAAACAGGAGTACTCCACCTGTCGTAAATCGATTAGTGTTTACTTTGAGTATGACTTTAATTAGATTAAGGTAATTAAAAATTGCTGTTTACATGCTAGTTTCTTAATCAGAGTATGGTCTTAATCGGGTTAAGAGTGGATTATTGTTGTCCATGTAAATGCACTGAGTGTTAATTCTAGTACATTCTTTGAACACCCTGGAAACAAAACCTTTCATTGTGTCAGGATTATATTTACAGTTTGTTTACATTTACATTTATGGTATTTGGCAGACTCCTTATCCAGAACGGCTTACATTTATCTCATTTATACAGCTGAGCAGTTGATGGTTAAAGATCTTGCCCAATGACCTAACAGTGGCAGCTTGGCAGTGCTGGGGGTTGAACTCATGACCTTCAAGCCTTTAACCACTTTAGCCACCACTGCCTAATAGCAGTTAGTTGAGCTGAGGGTCGAACCCCGTTCACTGGTACAGTAAACCTGCATGTTACTGTTGCACTGTACATACACATTATGCTGTCTTTTTTTTACATTTTGCATGTGTATTATGTTTTTACTGTTTGTACTTGTCAGTTGTTGTATTTTGTACATTTGTCTTTATTATATTTTTGTAGTTACAATGCCTCTGAATGTTATGAGTTATTATCCGTTTGTCAAAACCATTGAGCCGTTGTTTCCTATGTACTGCTGGACTTAAAACACCGTCAACAAAAACAATAAAAACTTACACCTATGCTTTCATCTGATCTTGTCTCATGACCTTTCATTAAATGTGTATAGAAACTCGAGAGTGTTTGTAGCTAGTACAGTTAGCTTGCACTGCTAATTTGCTAATAATTAGAATGAAGACTGGTACACATGTAAATCAAACAACTAATTTTCACACTTTTTTTATGTTTTACTAGTTAGACAAAAATATCAATAAAATATCTGGTTTGTTTATGTAGGTAGTTTGTATTTAGTAGCTTGGACAAATAAAGCAATTATGAAGCCTGATATAACTCAACAACAGAATTTCACACTTTTTCTAATATCATAATTAATTTGAAGTATATTTTAAAGACAAATAAATCGTATAATGTAGTAAATTGTATTCTCCAGGCTACACTTTGGTCATAACTCTTTTCTCATCAGAGCTGAAATGCTGGATAGATGGTATATGTCTACAGCTGTCAACATTAGCGCCACGTTCACAAGAGATAAACTCAGAGTGACACAAGCGATGTGCCATGCACCAGTGAGAAGCAAGGTTACTGCTGTGGCCTGTGTCTTGTGTTCTGGTTAAGGTGTTTCAATAGACCAGGTGAGCGTTGAGTAATCTGACTGCCTCAGGGAAGAAACTGTTGTGGAGTCTGCTAGTGGTGGTACAGATTCTATAGTGCTACTGTACAAGATCTTTAATTTATTTCTAGAAGAAGCAACGTGTGCAGAGTCGAGGTGTAACAGCCAGAGTAAGGTGTGTTTTTAGGGGTTAGTTATGTGTATTTTGATTAGTAGTTTTATTTTTAACAGATATCCCTGTAACAATGTTGAACACCAGGCTCTATAATGATGATTTTCCTGCATAGTTGCTTTAGCCTAAACAAATGGAAAAAAAACTAGAAATGAAACAATTTTTTAAATTTAGATTATAACATTAGGATTTTTCTGTGTGGGTTTATTGAGTTAATAGTTGGAAATATTTTAATTGAAAGATCCCTTAGAATAGAACGCTTTTGATAAACAAATCAGAAATATAAAAAACAGAATTAACCTAGAGCTTATATTACCTTCAGCTAAAGAACGCTTAATTTATTCATTTAATCTTTTCACAAAAATCAGCATAAAAATCCATCTGAATAATATAATCATTATCTTTACTTCAACCCATCCTACAGCAGCCCACGAGACTATTTATCACACACACAACTAGATGAACTTTGCTTTATGGTAGCACGGTTTTCACATATAACCATTAGTACGTGACACAAAGAGCAGTTTGCGCTGCCAGAGCCTCTACAAATCTGTTATTCGATTAGACACGAGGACAAAAGAAAAAGAAATGTTTCTATTTGCACAATAATATTTTATTACTCTGAATAACACTGAGAGACCTGGTACAAAGTTCAGAGTAAAAATGAAATGTACATAATCCTGAAGCTCTTGCGATTAAACAATAATATATACGTCTATAAATAGGATTTTATAAATGGTGGAATTCCTTCAACTCTGGATGATCACAAACATCTTCTGCTATGTACAGTAAATGACTTATATCATTATGTACACACGTTACTCTTTCTGACAGAAGAATAGATAACGGGTGGATCCACCTTTTCATCATGTCTGTTGATCCTCTTGGTTTTCTTCTTCGAGAACTGGAGAGCAGCGTAATTCACCGAGTCCGACTCGGGGACCTGCAGGAACACAGAGGACACGTCACAGAGAGTATTACATCGGAGAAGATCCAAAAGCTGCTCAAAAGATATGAAAGAAGTTGGGGACAGTTATAAAGCATTTTTTTTTTTATTTAATATATTTATAAGATTTATATAACTTTTTTTAGAAACAATTTTAAAAAATATATCTTAATGTTTACTGTTTGACATCTTGTCATAATAAAAGATCTTCTATGAAACACATTTAATGTTCAATTTTTTAATGTACATGAGGAAAAAAATCAAAATTTAATCATGGTTAATAAATCCAGAGGTCAGGGTATTTGGTTTTAACTTTTGTATAGCCTCAGATTTACCTCATTATCTTCTCCTTCAACACCTAAAGCAACACAAC
>NC_030437.2:1835000-1890000 GCF_001660625.3 Ictalurus punctatus
TCCAGAACTTTGCTTCTTAACTTTTCACTAAATAATAAAAAAACAACTAACATTCTGTGAGCTGAGAACAAATCTGATCCATCATCACTACACACTCATATCAGTGTCTACTGTACATTCTCAATGAAGCTGATAAAATAGTAAATGTAACATAGATAATAAAATTATCTGCTGCATCAATAAATCAGCTTTCACTCTGGAAGTTTGTAGTTTTATCAGAACTCCTTCTCCAAGCTGCTGTGCTGAATCACGCAGGTGTAGGTGTGTTTCTGCAGATCCTCAGCTGAGACTGTCAGAATGCTTCTCTTCTGGAAGCTTCCATCCTGGTTGGGTAACGTCTCTCCGAGATCCACGTCCTCATGCACGTCCTCTCCGTCCTACCTCCAAGTGTCATCACTGTTATGGGGAAGAAACCTGTAGCATGAAATACACAGATGAGGGTCAGGACAAGTCACAGAATAAAACAAATAAATTACAACACTCTATGAGATCTATTTATTTGTTTTATAAATCAGAACATGAAAACGTGAAAACATGTTTAATGGATTCTTTTTGCTTTAAATTCAATTCAATAATAAATACTGCAATCGGTGCCGTGTCATTTAGTTTAATTCTGTTTTCCTGACTATCAAGGCTGGAAAACATTCATATCCAAGACATGGTGGACCTGTTGTTCCAATACTTGTCATGATCTCCCCTTTAGACAGCGCTGCAGACTGCAGCGGGCTCAGAGAGCCGGAGTGCGCGCGCGTGCACGAGCCAGGTGTGCGAGTGCTCAGAGAGCGCACACTCTGATTACTGTGACAGTGTTTACTTTAGACACGTGCGTGCCCTGTTTTGTTATTGGTTGTTGTTCGAGGGTTTGTCTACAGTGGTTTCAGCCGACAGCACTTAACACTGATTATGTTTGTGATATATACCCCTCGCCTCCCAGTACACGGTGCGGAGTATTATAGTACATAGTAGTTGTCATAGAGAGAGAGTTTAGTTTAACGTAGATTAGTTTCCATGATACCACGCTGATGTTTCACGTTTCCCGTTTCACGTTTCATGGTTTTGTGTTTTGACCTCGTTTCTAGTGACCTCGATTTTGATTCCTGCTCAGCCCAGTTCATGCCTGTTTGCTGATCGCCCGACAAATGCTGCCTGCCTCCTTTAATAAAACATCTTTACCTGCACTTGCTTCCGCCTCAATTACCGAAAAGTGACAATACTTATAAGACAATATGTCCACATTAGATTAGTTTATGATCTGAAATCTAAACATCTTGAAACATGTTCTCTGGAAATGTCATAAATGTCCTTCACCTCCTCTCACCAGATATCCTTGTACTCCAAATAAGCGTTCCATCAACGCAGGCAAGGAGAGAACCAGAGCGAAAGCCAAGAGTGCCACAACGATGCAACAAATACCGGTCAGCCCCATGGATCCTCCACCTGTTAAATCACACAGAGTCTTTATAATCTGCTGCAGAAATAAATCAGCTTTCAGTGTAAATCTGTAGTTTTATAGGAAAGTGTTTCTCTGACCAGGATTCAGGATTCGGCGCTCGCTCACAGGCAGCACTATCTCCTTCTCCAAGCTGCTGTGCTGAATCACGCAGGTGTAGGTGTGTTTCTGCAGATTCTCAGCTGAGACTGTCAGAATGCTTCTCTTCTGGAAGCTTCCATCCTGGTTGGGTAACGTCTCTCTGAGATCCACGTCCTCATGCACGTCCTCTCCGTCCTTCTGCCAGGTGATCATCACTGTTTTGGGGAAGAAACCTGTAGCGTGACACACCACCTCTGGAGAACGTATAGAGTCCCTCTGGAACACAAACTTCATGGGACGAACTGCAGAGACACACAGAGACATAACCATCTAAACTTTATTCATTTACAGACTACAGGAGAAAAGTGCCGTTACATACAGATAAATTAGATTGAGAAGTGTATCACAGGTCTTTTCCCCTCTAGGCAGTGAGACTGAGTTATCTGTCATGTGATCATTTTTTGACTATAAGGATTTTTTGGCTGAAGACGTTTAGTTTAAACTACTGGGAAATATATTTAAAATACATATACAATATAGCTTTATAAATGTACAGCTGAAGAATAAATCTCTGTCACTTGTTAAGACTTAAATATCAGAAGAAGTGTGTGTGCTGTAGAGGTGACAAAGTGCCATACGGGATTATTAAGATGGAGGTATAAATATTCTGATTGCTATGGAAACTGTTGTATTTATGAGTGAATGTAAAAGAGTGTGTGTGTGTGTGTGTGTGTGTGTGTGTGTGTAGCAGCTGTAGTTACAGTAACAGAGCAGATCACACACTTTACCTTTCCTCTCCAGAGTCTCTCTGCCGTAAGACACAAATGTGTTTAATCGTTCGATACACTCCTTCTCCAGTAAGTTCTTACAGTATAAACCCTCAGCTCCTGTAGACTCCCACTTGTGTTTGATGATCTCAGCTTTATCATTAGCTGCAGTCCAGGTACCAGTTCTCAGATCGACAGCCAGGAAGTCTTTTCCGTCATAACCGTACTGATTGTATTCTCTAGTGGTGCCATCATCATCCAGCTCACAGCCGTATATCCTCTGTAGTGTATGAACTCCTACTCACACATACACACACACACACACACACACACACTAAAGTTAAAGTTACAGCTTTATCTCTGACTGTTACAAAGTGCTTTAACAACTGTGTTCATCTTTACCTTTAGTGTGATTAACGTCTTTCGTTACTGTAAGCAGAAGATGACGGAGATCCTCCTGATCACTCTGCATACGCTGTGTCTGGTTGTTCCAGTAATCTGGATCATCAGCATTAATCTTCTGCATCCACTCTGTCTTTGGGATCATCTTCATGATGCTGCTGTCGTAATACACAATGTGCTGTCCATCCACCAGACCAACAGCAGTAAACTCTGGGAAATTCATTCCTGGTGTGAGTGCAGTGTAGAGGTACTGAAGAGTGTGTGTGACTGTAAAATAAAGAGCAAAATTGTGAATAAATAAGACAAAGCTTTGATAGAACAGTATCAACAGAGCTTTTCAGCTACAAATCCTGATCAATGCAGTTGAAACAAAAAACGTCTCCACGCCTTCACACGTCGGGTTTCTACAGTGGTGCTAAAACCCGGGAATTGGGGAAGACTCAGACACCACCATGGAAGCCTCCCTACTACCCGAGACCGTCAAATCCCTCGGCACCCTCCACCAACTCAACACCAAGTGCTCCCCATCCTGCACCACAAGTAGCAGCAGCACTTGAAGCCCTCATACAGGAGCAGGCAGAGAGCAGGTGGGCACTCCAGAAGCTGCTGCAGCTCAAAACATCTCCAGGTGAGGCCACAAAGATGTCCTACAGGAACAATCGAGAGGATTGAGTAAGGCAGCTGTGTGCGGACGGCCAGAGGAACGGGCTCAGCGACTCCTCCCAGTGCTATCGAGGGAAACCCTGCTGGCCGCCCAGCAGGTGCCGGCACAGACAAGGCGGTCCTGCAGCGCACAGCCTGGACCCCCGAGGAACACCACCAGTGCTTCCGGTCATCCAGGACATGTTCTTTATGTCATGCACTCTTCGCAAACTGTTCAAATTATTGGGGATTGAATCTATTTGCACCAGTGTTTACCATCCACAGACAGATGGGCGGGCTTAATCAGCGCTTAAAAATATGATCCGTAAGTTCAATGTTTAAATATTAAAGAGTGAAAAATCACTCACCCGCTGACGTCTGAGGAAAAATAATCATGACGAACAGCTGGACTTTCATCGACGCACAACTGACCTCCATTTCCTGCAGATTTTAAGCAGAAAAATTTATGAAATTTTTTTTAATGAAAAACTAAATCTAATCTGAAGAATCTTTATTTTATTTTATTTTATTTTATTCCCTTCTGTTACTGTGGACAAGTCTGATGAACCTGTTTACACTCAGGACTTTAATGAGGAATTACAGTAGCTTATTATCAAGACAGTAGGTGAGGTCTAATATCGTCATTCATTCTTTCATCTCCGGTAACCACTTTAACGTACCAAAAATAACATAGCTTCCCTTCAGTAAGTGTCCGGACTGAGCCTGTAGACTAGGGTGAGTTTATGAATTTCCATATTTCTATGCTTTCCTGCCATTAAGAATAGAAAATACTCCAACACATGATACATATCTGCTTTCCTCAAAGTGTCATCTACCTGTGAAGGAAAATTTAGATCCTAAAAAACGCATTTTTAATGACGTGTTTGGTCATTTGTGACACATTTCCATTGGTTTAGTTTATTTGCAGCATACTTATTCATGGCTTCAATAAATCAAATTTCAATATCATCTTCACATTTCACTAGAAAATAATCTGTTTTTAATAAGCAATGCAACCAAGATACAATTATATATATATCACAGTATGAAAGAAAAACCCCTGCAGATTTTACTTTACACTGTGTTTAATGTTTAAGAACTTGTGCTTACCTCAATTCGGTTTTCGTCAAAACATCAACAGGACAAGACAAGCACCGAACACACGGAGCAATGTTGTATTTCCTGTCTGACATTTCTTCAGGTGTGTCTAGCCCAGCAAGCGAAAAATAAACTATGTATACAATCTCTAATTATGCATGCAATCCAGTTCGGTGAGGAGGATTTAGATTTGTACATCAGTGAAACAAAATACTGTAAACACAGATGTCCTTACACAAAGCTAATTAGAGACAGTGGCGTAGAATCTGGATCATATGTACATGTAGGCTACAGATGCGATTAATGTAAAATAAAAAAATAAAATAAAATAAAATAAAATTCATAACATCATACTGAATACAATCAGCAATTGTGGCTAGTGTGTGTGTGTGTGTGTGTGTGTCCAACAGGTGTAGGTATGAGTCATGTGTTGCCTAGTAAAATGGAAAGTGAGTGTGTATAATGAACTGGATTATTAACTATAATGCTTTAGTGATTCAGTGAGTCAAATCATTTTGACGACTCTTTCGGCTCCCAAACAACTCGTTGTCATGTTTTAAAACTTGCGACTGTGATTTTCCTTTACTTGACCTTAAATCATACCGTTTGATGAAATCTCACTCAACCTTCTATTTAGTAAAACAGCATTACATTATCGTCCATTTAGATAAAGACCCGACTCCTTTGCGAAGATTCGGTCTCTTCCAAAGAATCGAATCACTAAACCGACTCATTTTAACCAAGCACTTTTCCTGGCAAGAGAAGCTAGCCGCTCGGTTTCCATAACAACGAATTTAAAACAGTTATCGCCTTCTAACACACAACATACATACACTCAGTGTGGTGTTTCCACATGTTTTTGTTCTATTTAACATTTCAAACGACGCATGTAATATCTAGTTTTAATGAACAATTAGCCTCAAACTATTTAACTCAGCACCTTATGTGAATCAGCACCGATAGGGCGCTATTACCAAGGCTCAGTATCAAATCTCTCTATTTGGTATCTAGTGCACTTAGTAGGGCGTAGAGTAGGGCCTATTTAAATTATCATACGCTACATAGGGTACACCTGTAGGGGTTTGTAAGCTATTTAGGATATGGTCCATGATTACATTTGACAGGCGAACTTCAGTGAATACCACCGATTTGTTATTACAAAGTATGGCATTGTGTTACACCTAAACATTTATTACATATATGTATTTTTTTTTTAATGAAAAGAATGAATGAATATATGGGTGGTTAATCATTTAAGTGCAAATACAATCTCTAACAACACACTGATATTTACTTTTACTTTTACTAATTTATACCAAAATGAAACCGGACGTATTACTAGTGTTAATGTGGTATATATGACAATACAGTGTCACACACACACACACACACACACACACACACACACACAAATACTTTTTATTTATTTATTGTATTTTTATTTATTTTATTTAAAAAAAAAAAATGACATCAATAAGACATGGTACAACCCACCCAGCCCCCGTCCCTCTTGAAATGACCTCTTTGGAAGTGACTATTATGAGGATACGCACTCTAATTTATTACGTATCGTAACAAAAATAATTTAAGGAAAGAATTAATAATGAAACTTTTATCCAATTTAGTGACATGTACCTGAAAATATAATGGTTATGTCATTGTTAAAAACAGAATCTCACGTCATACTTATCACGCCCTCCTCCATCTCCCCTCCTGCGTGTTGCGCTAATGGTTTAATCCGGTCACTTCCTTGTTTTGTGGAAAAGTTTTATTTTGGAAAGTCTCTGCTCTTTCTCGATCATGAATTTGCGCTAAATGGTTGGAAAAAAGTTAGTTTGTTGTATATTTAAATAAATGTGGCTAATGGGAAATATTCGGTCTCGGTACTAGTTTTATATATATATATAATTTTTTTTTTAGGGGTGTGAAATGGACTTTAGGGAGAAGTTTCCCCTGCACTGGCTGGTGTGGGAAAACAACTACAGACAGCTGGAAAACCAAATACGGACGGTATAAACATGCTCATTTCGTTATTTATTTATATTTATGGCGTGAATTAATGAGTTCAAACTCCTGGGTTAACCGTGGGGCAGCTAGTCTAAATAGCATGCTAGCTAACTAAGTACCTAACAAGCTAATTCGAGTGCGTTAACTAAGTAACTAACTAATTAATTTAATGTTAATTACGTTGTAGTGTATAATTAATTCTGTAATCATCCTGAATTCCGTTGAAAATCCGAGTCAGATTCATTTAAATCTCAGTTTCGCCTGATTAGCTGTTTTGTGGCTGGTAAATCTCAGGTTGGGTCCCAAACCGCTTGCTAGTGCACTAGGTAGTGTGTAGAATGCCGTTATGTTGTTCCCTAAGTAGTGCACGTGTTAAGGGAGCTGGACGCGATTTGGGAGTTTTGTCTCGACCTGTAAACTATCTAGCAAATAAACCAGCGGAATCCCAGCAGTTCTGGAGATTAGATGGTTTAACTGAAGCTCGGAGATTAGAAATGTTGTTCCAGAACTTTCCATGGTGTTTCTGCAGCGTTAATCAGACCTGAGTAATGAGTTAGAACGAGACTGTAATCAGATCAGAGTGTTAATATTATATCAGACAGGGGGTCGGACATGTGACCTGTGTGTTATGAAATTAAAGTAATCTGAGTTGTTGTTGTTGATGTTTTGGTGTGCAGCACAGTGTGGAGGACGTGGACCCGAGAGGACGAACCCCGCTGCATTTAGCCGTGTCTTTGGGTCACCTGGAGTCGGTCCGAGTGCTGCTGAGACATGGAGCTCAGGTCACCAAAGAGAACGCCAAGAACTGGACTGGTGAGTCACACACACACACGCACACACGCAATGCCAAGAACTGGACCGGTGAGTCACACACGCAATGCCAAGAACTGGACCGGTGAGTCCAACACACAGACCCACAGACAGACAGAAACAAAGAAGTGTTTTATTCCTCTTACACCACAGCCGTTCACCAACAACTACACTTTGACACTTTATTTAAGAATGGCACGTCATACTTTTTATCTGTTTATAGTCACTGTGTGTGTGTGTGTGTGTGTGTGTGTGTATACTGCTCTCCTGCTCTCGCTACATTCGTGGTTTTAACTGGAAAACAAACCCTTGTGTTTAGTCAAGTGTGTGTGTGTGTGTGTGTGTGTGAGAGAGAGAGGATGAAGCATTATTGGATGCATTTAAAGCCTCAATCAGGAAATGACTAGCTGACCTATGACTCTTACTGGTCAAATATTCATTCTCGTACTCTCTCTCTCTCCCTCTCTCTGTGTGTGTGTGTGTGTGTGTGTTACTGTAAAGAGAACACATTCTCAGCTAGCTTAAAGCCATGTAACACATCAATAATCAACACAGTTCACTAATACGGGCTTCTGGAAGAAAGGCAGAGGTAAATATATACCTTGTTGACAAACGGCTGCTGTGTTTGTGTGTGTGTGCGCACGTGCGTGCGTGTGCTTGCTTGTTGGCATGCATGGCTGCTCATGCGTCAAAGAGTTTCCCTTGCAGATAATACAAGCACGCTGAAAAGGAAATACGATTAAGTGTGTGTGTGTGTGTGTGTGTGTGTGTGTGTGTGTGTGTGTGTGTGTGTGTGTGAAATGTGGAGTGGAGGTTGTAGTGATGGTAATTTAAGTTAATCATCTTCTCCAAGTATCGAGTGAACTCCTGCCAGACGTGTGTGTGTGTGTGTGTGGTGAGAGAGAGACAAAAAGAGAGACACTCAAGTGTGTAGTTACTTGATGCCTGACTGAAACTTTTACACACACACACCCTTTGACACCTTATAAACTGTTAACATGCAGAATTAGACAGCGTGAACGATTGTGTGTGTTTTAAGTGCTTGGATGTCTGACCATCTGAACCCTGAACACCACAAAGTAGGAATCATGTTATCTGTTGGGTATAACTAATGGAATGGGTGTGTGTGTGTGTGTGTGTGTGTGTGTGTGTGTGTGTGTGTGTGTGTGTGTGTGTGTGTTTGTAGTGCTCCAGGAAGCGGTCAGTACCGGAGATCCGGAGATGGTGCAGCTGGTCCTGCAGCGGCGTGATTACCTCAAAGCCTCCACGGCTCTGGCAGGAGTCCCCGAGTTACTGTGCAAGATCCGAGAGGTGATGAAACTCTCTCTCTCTCTCTCTCTCTCTCTCTCTCTCTCTCTCTCTCTCTCTCTCTCTCTCTCTTCATCCCTCGCTTTTTCCCCTCCTTTGTTGACGAAAGGAAAAAAACAATGTGTCTATAATAAACGATGCTGAAGTGTGTGTGTGTTCCGGCGTCTTGTCGCTTCTCTTGTATCTCTGTCTCAGATTGAACTTACACAGGAAGGCGGTTACTCTCCCACTTCCTTGTCCGGCTCCGGTTCTACACCCCACATGTTATGCTGTTGTGTTTGTGCGCGTGTGTTAGTACACCGGGCAAGAATCTTTTCATTGATCTGATGTCTCTCTCTCTCTCTCTCTCTCTCTCTCTCTCTCTCACAGTCTCCAGACTTCTACATGGAGATGAAGTGGGAGTTCACCAGCTGGAGTAAGTGTGACTCTTCAAGTTCTTCCTTCTGATTGGTCAGAAGCTGTTGATTTAGTTTTCTATAGACAGTAGTGCAGCTGCGAAACACGAGTTTATATGAACGCACTCGTGTTGTAAATACGTGATCGTTTCTATAGTAACGGCTCATTCACGTGTCAATATGGTGATTT
Organism: Ictalurus punctatus; assembly: GCF_001660625.3. Classification (NCBI taxonomy): domain Eukaryota; kingdom Metazoa; phylum Chordata; class Actinopteri; order Siluriformes; family Ictaluridae; genus Ictalurus; species Ictalurus punctatus. Next base: position 1,844,151 of record NC_030437.2, read on the forward strand.
GTTGCTTATATAACTGATTTAACGTTCATGGAAGGAGTCTCCAGTGTCAGTTGCTCTGTGGTAAAGTCGTCGCTCGTAGGTTTTCCGACGTCATCTTCAGGACGGACGATTTTTACGCTTTTTCGGTAACACGACGGCGTTCATGTTTACGTCACAGTCCCACTGGTGTCACGCGTGTGTCCGAGCGACGTGTGTCGTATCTGGAAGAGCGGCACGAGCCTGCGAGTGGATGCCACGCTACTCGGGTTTGAGAACATGACGTGGATCAGGGGGCGGCGGAGCTACATCTTCAATGGAGACGGTAAACACACACGCACACACATCCAATACAGTCATCACTCCAAAAACCTGCCCAGATTTAAAGAAATGAAGTGTGTGTGTGTGTGTGTGTGTGTGTGTGTGTGTGTGTGTGTGTGTGTGTGTGTGTGTGTGGACAGAGAGCTGCGCTGAGCTGATGGAGGTGAACCATGACGACGAGGTGGTGGACACGGAGCGCTTCGACATCACGCGCGAGCTGGACGAGGTCACGCTTGACTCCATGCAGCCTGACCAGCAGGAAGTGGCCAAGCGGCTGACCACACCCATCGTCAACACCTTCCTCGACACCAAGGACATCTCGTTCGAGAGGCGAGTCGCGCCATGAAGTGCCGATCTTTACACCCGAGCGGGTTGAATTATTTATTAACACTTCAGCTTCCTCGTTGTTGTCTCGAGTCGAGAAATGATCTTAAATGTACCGTTATTCCAATCGGTGCTTGTTAAAACCAGTTTATTATAAATTATTTGGTCTACAGCACGTCAGGGATGTGTGTATGCGTGATGCTGGCTGTTCAGAGGATGTTGACATGATGATTGCCTGTGTGTGCAGGTGTAAATCCGGGATCTGGGGCTGGAGAACGGACCGAAATGAAGTGGTGAACGGGTTTGAAGCGAAGGTGCGCACTTTTTTTTTTTTTTTTTTTCCTTTTTTTCTTTTTTCTCCTTCTTTTCTTCCTCCCCCCTGCCCTCATAAGTGTCCAGTAAGAGCAATTGTACCTGACTTATAAACTTGAAGATGAATGCTTCGTCAGTCTTTTTTTATTTTATTTTAATTAATCAGTTACCTCTTGAAAAGTATAGCACAAGTTGAATCTCCTACAGATATTAGTGCGTGTATCTATGAAAGCAAAGAGTTCAGTCTGAGAAACAGTAAAGTACACGGTGAGGTGAACACTGCAGCTCCTCATCTTGAGGCACGATGTGAAGAATCAAATCTGCTGTCGTTTAGGTGTTCTCCGTCAACAACGTGAACGTGGTGATTCGAACGAGGACGGAGCACCTCACCGACGAAGAGAAGGCCAGAATCAAAAGTAACTGCTCACGTGACACTTTATTATGACAAGACGTTAAGGGTGTGAGGATCTAACAGACATGATAAGCAGTCTGTAGCAGCAGCAGTAGTAGCAGTAACAGCAGCAGCAGTAACAGCAGCAGCAGTAGTAGTATTAGTAGCAGTGGCAGTAGTAGTAGCAGTAGTAGTAGCAGTAGCAGTAGTAGTAGCAGTAGCAGCAGCAGCAGTAGCAGCAGCAGTAGCAGCAGCAGTAGTAGCAGCAGTAGTACCAGCAGTAGTAGTATTAGTAGCAGTGGCAGTAGTAGTATTAGTAGCAGTGGCAGTAGTAGTATTAGTGGCAGTAGTAGTATTATTAGCAGTGGCAGTAGTAGTAGTATTAGTGGCAGTATTAGTAGCAGTGGCAGTAGTAGTATTAGTGGCAGTAGTAGTATTAGTAGCAGTGGCAGTAGTAGTAGCAGTAGCAGTGGCAGTAGTAGTAGCAGCAGTGGCAGTAGTAGTAGCATTAGTAGCAGTGGCAGTAGTAGTACTAGCAGTGGCAGTAGTAGTATTAGTGGCAGTAGTAGTATTAGTAGCAGTGGCAGTAGTAGTAGCAGTAGCAGTGGCAGTAGTAGTAGCAGCAGTGGCAGTAGTAGTAGCATTAGTAGCAGTGGCAGTAGTAGTACTAGCAGTGGCAGTAGTAGTATTAGTGGCAGTAGTAGTATTAGTTGCAGTGGCAGTAGTAGTATTAGTAGCAGTGGCAGTAGTAGTAGTAGCAGTGGCAGTAGCAGTATTAGTGGCAGTAGTAGTATTAGTTGCAGTGGCAGTAGTAGTATTAGTAGCAGTGGCAGTAGTAGTATTAGTAGTAGTATTAGTAGCAGTAGCAGTGGCAGTAGTAGTAGCAGCAGTGGCAGTAGTAGTAGCATTAGTAGCAGTGGCAGTAGTAGTACTAGCAGTGGCAGTAGTAGTATTAGTGGCAGTAGTAGTATTAGTTGCAGTGGCAGTAGTAGTATTAGTAGCAGTGGCAGTAGTAGTAGTAGCAGTGGCAGTAGCAGTATTAGTGGCAGTAGTAGTATTAGTTGCAGTGGCAGTAGTAGTATTAGTAGCAGTGGCAGTAGTAGTATTAGTAGTAGTATTAGTAGCAGTGGCAGTAGTAGTAGCAGCAGTAGTAGTATTAGTAGCAGTAGTAGTATTAGTAGCAGTGGCAGTAGTAGTAGTAGTATTGGCAGTAGTAGTATTAGTAGTAGTATTAGTAGCAGCAGCAGTAGTAGTATTGGTAGCAGTGGCAGTAGTAGTAGTAGTAGTAGTAGTATTGGCAGTAGTAGTGGCGGTGGTAGTAGTAGCAGTGTCAATATTAGTATTAGTGGCAGTAGTATTAGTAGTAGTAGTATCAGTAGTAGTAGCAGTGGCAATAGTAGTTGTATTAGTAGTGGCAGCAGCGGTAGTAGTAGTAGCAGCGGAGGTAGTAGCAGTAGTAGTAGTAGCGGCGGTAGTAGTAGCGGCGGTAGTAGTAGTAGCGGCAGTAGTAGTAGTAGTAGCAGCAGTGGTAATAGTAGCGGTAGTAGTAGCAGCAGTGGCAGTAGCAGCGGTAGCGGTAGTAGTAGTAGCAGCGGTAGTAGTAGCGGTAGTAGTAGCAGCAGCAGCGGTGGTAGTAGTAGCAGCAGCGGTAGCAGTAGTAGCAGCGGTGGTAGTAGTAGCAGCAGCGGTAGTAGTAGCAGCGGTGGTAGTAGTAGCGGTAGTAGTAGCAGCAGCGGTAGTAGTAGCAGCGGTGGTAGTAGTAGCAGTAGTAGTAGCAGCGGTGATAGTAGCAGCAGCCTTAGTAGTAGTAGTAGCAGCAGTGGTAGTAGCAGCGGTAGTAGTAGTACTAGCAGTGGTAGTAGTAGTGGCAGCACCGGTAGTAGCAGTAGCAGTGGTTGTAGTAGTAGCAGTAGTAGTAGTAGTAGTAGCAGCAGCAGCAGTAGTAGGTGCAGTGCAGTAGTAGTAGCAGCGGTGGTAGTAGCAGTAGTAGTAGTAGTAGTAGCAGTAGTAGTAGTAGTAGTAGCAGTGCAGTAGTAGTAGTAGTAGTAGTAGTAGTAGTAGCAGCGGTAGTAGTAGTAGTAGTAGTGGCAGTAGTAGTAGCAGCAGCGGCAGTGGTAGTAGCAGCAGTGGTAGTAGTAGCGGTGGTAGTAGTAGTAGTAGTAGTAGTAGTAGTAGCAGCAGCAGTAGTAGTAGCAGTGCAGTAGTAGTAGTAGTAATCACGATTCCAGCTCTAGGTTAAAGTGTTCTCTCTCTCTCTCTCTCTCTTGCAGGTGAGCGGAACGTTCTGGAGTCTTTTCTCGGGACAGTAGAGCAGCAGATCAGTGCTCAGGGGGTACGTGAGCAGTGTGTCGGGTGATGTGTGAGGAATAAAACACTGCGCTACTGTCAGAGCTGCTGTTATAATAAACGAATCAACGCCTTCTGACCAATCAGAATTCAAGCGCTGTGGGATAAATCCAGATGTTAACCCAGATCATATTCTTGTTTACGGGGTTTCACTAATAATACTTCACCAGCTTATTACACTGTAAAACAAAATTTTTTTATTGGTAAAGTAATTTTTGCACCATTTATTTTTTTAGGATTTAACTCTAGAGTACGCGACGGCGACAAACCCGACAGCCATCACTCCAGAGGAGTATTTTAACCCGGACTTCGACCTGAAGGACCGAGACATCGGCCGACCCATCGAGCTCACCATCAGAACCCAAAGGTGAATAAAAAAACAGATTAAATATTCAACTCTGTCTTAAATCCGTATTTAGTTTGGAATGAAAATCTACTTTTCCTGCAGGATGAACAGGTTTAGACTAAATATCTTGTCGCTTGTAAATTCAGATGTAAAGTGTCTGTTGGTATATTTTAGGACTTAAAAAAAAAAAATCCTGAATAATTATAGATTTTAAATTCTTCTGGAACATGTTTTGGCTCGTTGAGGTTTTGATTACACCGTCTTGTCACTCCTCAGATTTAAGGGGACGTTGTGGATGAGCGAGGAGCACCCCCTCTCTCTGGTGGAGCAGGTGACCCCCATCATCAACCTGATGGCTCGCACCAGCACCCACTTCGCCCGTCTCCGAGACTTCATCCAGCTCCGCTTCCCCCCGGGCTTCCCTGTCAAGATTGGTAACGCCCGAGTGCACCGACGAGCGCCTCTCATATATCGTAATTTATCGGGAAAAGCCGAAGATTAAATTTATAATTCTAAGTATTCACACACCCCTGGACTTTTACACATATTTGTAGTGTAATAAGTTGTAACTGGTACTACAGTACAACTATTTTATATATATGGGGCGGTTGTGGCTCAGGTGGTAGAGCGGGCTGTCCACTAATCATAGGGGTGGAGGTTCGATTCCCGGCCCACGTGACTCCACATACCGAAGTGTCGCTGAGCAAGACACTGAACCCCAAGTTGCTCCCGATGGCAAGTTAGTGCCTTGCATGGCAGCTCTGCTACCACTGGTGTGTGTCAGTGGGTGAATGAGACACAGTGTAAAGTGCTTTGGATAAAAGCACTATGTAAGTGTGCCATTAACCATATTTATCAGAAATGCAGCATTGATCACCATCCTGTGAAGCACGATGGTGGTAGCATTACATTGAGAGTTACCCATTGTCTCTCGGTTACTTCTCTAATTCAATCTTTACCCAGTCACACATGAATACTTAATATGTAGTGTGTGCGTGTCTTCAGTGATCTGTGATTACTTAGCTTTTTATACTGTAGTGTATGAACTGAACAGCGGTGCTGATAATAGATCTCTCACTTTGATGGTTTTTTAAAAAAAAATTTTTTTATTCGTCTTTCGCCAGAAATCCCGCTGTTCCACGTGCTCAACGCTCGCATCACGTTCGGAAACGTGAACAAGTGCAGCACGGAGGAGCCCGCCGACGCGAGCCAGTCAGCCACTACACCTTCACCGACGGAGGAAAAGGAAAGCGAGAGCAGTGAAGCTTCAGGTGTTGCAAAAGTTACACAGATTATTCTTAAATATTGAGGATGAAACTGTGTTAACGTAGTGATTACTGAAGGAACATCTCTCAGTAGTGGATTTCGACCCTCAGTAGTTCTTACCTCAACTTCAGTTGAATGGATGGGCGGAGTCAAATTCTCTCTGTCTCTGTTTTTACAGGTGCCACTCCGTTCCAAGTGTCCCCCTCTGTTTTCATGGTTCCTGCTCACTACCACCAGCGCGGGGGCAGCAGACACACACACACACCCCACCCCTCCAACCACGACGAGGAGCTGCTGCAATACGCCATCCACCGGAGCCTGCTCGATTCCAACGGCTTCAGCACACAGGTGTGTATGTGTGTGAGATTGTATGAGCTGGAATTGGAAAACATGATCACTGTGTGTGTGTGTGTGTGTGTGTGTGTGTGTGTGTGTGTGTGTGTGTGTGTGTGTGTGTGTGTTTGTGTGTCCTGTCTCATGTCTCTCTGTGATTTCTAGAACCCTTGGGGTGACTCGAATGGCGTTTCGACACCCAGCATGGTAGAAAGCATAAGTGATGGGTGAGTCGGTCCTTCCTAATCTGGCCTTTTCAGTAAAACATCAAGCCGTGCTTACAATAATCTCAATAATAACCTGAGATTTAAAAAGTGAGACCGGTATGGTGATATGAAACCGTGTCCCTCGACCTCAGGAACGTCTCAGAAGGCGTCCTCGTGGACGTGAGCGAGACCACGCCCACCAGCACGGACTCCGCCTCCAGCCCGGACTCCGACCTCCGACTGGCCATGGAGCTGTCAGCCCGAGCACAGGAGGAAGAGGAGAGGAGGCGAAAGGAAGAGGAGGAGGAGCTGGAGAGGATTCTGCAACTCTCGCTTACGGAGAAATGACCAAAAGAAAAGAGAGAGAGAGATGATGGAAGGACAAAAGGGAAAGTCCATTTCCTGTTTTGCAGCTTCGGATCTCGTCGATGGCACACGACCTCCACTTCCTGTTCTGCCATGTATTATATCATGTATCGTTCTGTTACGCCGACAAACGATCCGTTCGCTAAGAAAAGAATCGTCGCTCGTAGCCTAACCTTAAGAACACACTTTCACTCGCAATCTAAAGACCACAAAAGCTTTTTTTTTTTTTTTGAGTGATAACACTTTCTGCTGTTATTTTTCTGCCTTTCCTGAGACGACTCTGAGCTGCTTCACTGAGACTGTGAGAGAGTAACGTCTCTGAAAGGCCAAACACGGTGTCCGGGGGTGTGTGTGTGTGTAAGTCTTTAGGTCTGTGCGTTTGTGTGTCGTATAAGTATCAGAATCGTAAAAAGCAAGCTCTGTCGAGTTTTACATTATCTCAGGGTTCTCATGCGTTCCTTCTGCAACCTTGAAGACACAGAGGAGTTTTGAGACTAGAGAACGTTCCGGTAGCTCCTAAAAAACGACCACTTACAGCTCCAACCTCACACTTAGATTAGATGTGAATTAGGCACGGGCCGATGATCCGTGATGTACTCTGATGCACGGTGTAGCTGTTTTAACTTCCCAGGAACTTGCCCGTTCCACAGACGGGTTCAAATGTAACCACAAGCGGAAAAAAAAAAGTACGGCGTAGTTCATTGACGAATAAGAATTGATAACTTGCTGCAGTATAAGAGGAATAAAACGCTTTGGGACATGCTGTTCTAGGAAAAGAATCATCTGTAGCTCGGCTTCATCCCACGCTGATTATTTTACTCTAACAGCACGACACGCTGCGTTTTATTCCTTATTAATTAAATGCTGACGTTGCCTTGTTTTCTGCTTCTCAGATGAAGTGCATCCGTGAAGATAATGAAGATGCATCCGGTTTCTTCTTTTCGGTTCGGTTAAAATCCCGTCTGAAGAGGAAGGATTATTGTTGGTAATGTTATAAATCAGAAGTCTAGCTAAGGATTATAGTGTAATATCGGCACATGTCTATTTCCGACGCAAGCTAATATCAGCTGATCGACTGTAGCGTGAAGTAGGGTCCTTTTTTATTTTCCAGCATAGTTAGCCTGTTTAGGACATGCGCGCCTTGACTCCAAAAGCAATACTGAAACCACCGTGCCTCTGCGAGTGACGCGGGACAGGATTTACAGATGTTCTGGCGTACACTTCAGCCTGAACTTTGCACCACAGCTTCAGGGTTTGGTGCTGATTTCTAAAAACTTTGTGGTACAGTATCGGAAATTTCTGACAAAGCATGTCCCATGGCTTGAAATTTCCATCGACTTCCTGTTTGACAGCTGTCTTTTTTTTTTTTTTTTTTTGACGTTTTCTGGCCTTATGAGACTCTACGGGTGTCTAGTTTCTATCTAGAGCGTTGGCTTGGCGTGTTAAGATCCATCACTGTGAAGAGGTTTCCAACTTTCCCTGCGTCCCCATGCTGTGTGTGAACCTGTCCGACTTCCCCACACCACTCACAACTGGCCACTCGCAGCACGAGAGAAGGACGAGAGTGGAAACAGGAACAACGTAGCTGGAGACTTGGGGTCAGTTTGAGATTTTACAGTGCGTTACGTCGGCTCTCCGGGTCGTAGTCAGAGATCGCATCTTCAGTCCAAAAGTTACACCGGTATTTACACAGGGAAAGTTTCTTGTAGTCAGAGTCTGGTTATACACACCCTTAACTAGATTCTGCTGTACACGGATATTATTGAATTCTCCTGCGAGTAGTTCAAGCCTAGAAACATCCGAGATGGGATTTTTCAATAGCGGGTACCTTTTTAAAATCAGGGATAGAAAATGCAGGCTGAAGAAGGAAATGGTAGGATTTCCCTAACCCCACCCCCCTGCTGTCAAATGTAATATGATGTAATGAAGTCGAGACGATTGCTGCGTGACCTACTTGTAATTAATTATTACCTACTTGTAATTACCACATTGGGCAGTGGTGTTAAGACGTTGGATTAATGATCTGAAGGCCGTGAGTTCAGCTCCCAGCGCTGCCAATCTGCCACTACTGGGCCCCTGAGCGAGGCCCTTAACCCTCCACTGCTCAGCTGTATAAATGAGATAAATGTAAGTCGCTCTGGATCAGGGTGTCTGCCAAATGCCGTAAATGTAAAACGTGTTTCACATGAATCACTGTACATTCGGTTGAATTGAACAAAATGGCTTCCGCGCTCATGATATCATTTTGCATTAAAATAAAATTTCTATACGCTTCTCCGACAGTTACTTGTTCGCATGATGTAATCAACCTACGTGATAATAAATCGAGGTCGCGCGCAGGACATAGGCTATTTTGTCGCGCTGTTGGTTTGTTTTGTTTTTTTCATTCGCAATTTTTGATCGATTAATAATAATAATGCCAAATTCAGAATGCGGCCCTCAGACTGGACGGAGCACGTTGCTACATAAACGAATAAAATGTGAATAAAATATGTTGTACTTTTGATATATTAAAGATTTTATTGTTCAGGTTGAAGTGCTATGTTTCGGTAAGGGGGATCTGACCTCACTTAAACCAAAACCATGAGGTGAAGACAACAAGGGGGTGGTGATGACTGTATCCGGATTGTACGTAGCCGGATTGTAGTGCGGATTTTTAACTTCTACTGGTATTGCAGCAAACAAGAAAGAGTAGCTCGCTCTCGCTCTCTCTCTCACACACACGCTTTGTTAGGAAAAGTGAAAAATCCTTCAGCAGTGTGAATGTAAGCAGTATCCTTATTTTATAACAGAAGCATTATGATTTTTTTTTCTGTAATTAAACCATACAACTCGACTGTGATTGTCAACAGTGTACAAGTAGCGTTCAAGAACTTTTTTTTTCCCATTTCTGATGGTTTCTTGGGTTTCTAAAGGAACTAATTGCCAAACATAATGCGTTTTTACCATATCAGGGTTTATGGATGGCTAATTTTCACAGCTAATCAACTGTTTTTATGAGCTGAGCGTATGATAAACTATATAGTCTGATGGAGGTGGACAAAAAAAAAACCTTTTCACTTAATAAAAGCACTTTATATGACTTCAATGAACGTGTAGTTCCTGCATAAAAACATCTACTGTCTATCCTTTGATGAGTCATCAAACTGGCACAGATATACTGACATACCAGAGTAGGTAGATGAATATGGTGTTTTTTTTTCTTTTCTTGATTTCTATCGACCTCTCTGTTACAGCTTCTCACGCTGACCAACAGATGGCGCTATTCTAACACACAAGCACTTCTGATCCTCTTGTTTCTTAAAGACCATCCATAACCTCAGAACCACATGCAGAACACCAGATACCTCATTACGGAGCAGAACGTTGAACGCCGATGACCTTCTAAACATAGCCGCGTGTGCGAGTGCAGGGATTTGAGCTGCGTGTCTTAATCCAATCAGACTGCAGGAAAAAGACTGATGCGGGTCTCTTTCGTGTGTAGGAGGCAGGGCTGCGAACAGAAACGCAGATTCGATTAGATCAGTTAGCCATCGTGGACCACGCATGTGCTGATTGGGAAACGTAAACGATGCTGTATGAGGGTGAGGTGGACGGCATTGAGTCATAACCAGGGGAGGCTGATGTACAAGCCACGCCCATCTTTCAAAGTTTTAAAAAATCTTTGATTATTTGTTAAAGAAGCAAGACGTGAGGCTGGGACTGATTTCTTTTCCACCCAGACTGTAGGTTCATCAGCCTATCAATGATCATGCACCTGTCACGCCCACTTTCAGGCTGATATTTTTCACACACGTCATCATTAGTCATTGAAAACGTTACAACTTTTCCGTTCCTCGAGTTCGGTATTCCGAAGAAACGCGGCATCAACCCAGTCCAACGCTGAAAAAGAAAACAAGCGTGTGATAGTTTCCCTCGCATCATGTTTACAATGAAACCTCATGATCTAATTCGTCGCTCGACACTGATGGTTTCATCGTCGGGTTATTGACCCACGGAAATATTATCCCGTCCCAATAACATGTAAACGTACAGTGGGCTGTAAATCTCCAGTTTTACAAGAGCTTTATTTCACAACTAAAAAAAACTCACTCAAACATCTGATAATAAATACGTAAAATAACACTGAGGACAGAAATATAAAAGTGCAGGTGTAAATAATAACAATTCAACAGCAGTTCAAACAAATCGAAACAGACGCAGTCGCCATGGCGCTTCTCCGCCTTTCCCCTGATTCAAACACAGGCTCGTGTTCAACTCCATATACACTAAACATCATAACGACATCAGGTTGAACTCAATGAGATTACCGCAGTCCATCTATTATGCTATAACGTCAGACTTTCCCTGCGCTAACTCACCGTCTAAACTCTCATCGTGAGATTAGATTTTCACATCAGTATACCACTCTAACCTTCTATCATGGCTTATAATATTACCATGAACCCCCGCATTAACGGCGCTGTACGTTTACCTGTCTATTTATCTATTCGTAGTTACATTTAATGTTGTGGAATGCCTATATATCAATACAACAATTTACATATATGTAGAAACAATGTACTAGACATACAAGCATGTAAATTATAAACCTGCACTAAAAGAGCTCATTTTTAGCTCTTGTGTGAAACAGTGAGAAGACTGAAGATTCTTCTTAGCTAACTAACACTACAAACATTTTGCGTTACGTCGGCTAGCTACATTTAACCACGGAAACAATTTCTGCTGAGTTTTGAACAAAATGTTAAAGAAAATGTACATTTTTAAACATATTCCACATCTGGAGCAGGAAAAAGATGAATATAGTTTAGTCAGGTGCGTTAGAGCAGGGAAATTACTAAAACATAGAAATGATTCAAATCTGGATTCACGAGAGAATTCATAAATGGTTTCCCTGATTTAATTTCACCAAAAAAAGCGACGTATGGCCTCAAAGTCCTCATCATGCTGAATTACCCATGATTATAGTGTAAAGACATTTTCCCACAGAGTGGCTCCTGAATGAAACACTGAAGGCCAGCTGAAGTCGTCCATTGTTCCACCCGATGCTCCGCTCCTCACGTCCCAGGTCCTCTTCCTCCATCATCTGCTCACCAGCAGGGCTTTCATAACAAACTAAAACTTAACATAAACTTAACATTAACTTAAATTTCATCTTAAACCAAAAAAAGAAGACCTTAACAGGAAATAAAACACAGACAAACCAAATATTGCAAAACTGAAATGGTGTAAAACACAGAAAGATTGATTTTATTCGTTTTTCTACTGTTCATATTAAAGATATCTGTTCATACACAGATAATTAATTCGACATCTGCTCAGCAGTGGATCTGAAAATCATTATGATGCTTACATTTTAATTAGAAATACTTCTGAGGGACGTTTGAGGCCCAAATTATTATTAAAAAGAGGGTGGGGGTATATACTTCTGCACAACACTGTAACTATAATTACACACAAAGCAATGCCGTCCGCTGCGACTTCGTTTAAGAGGTGATTCCATGATTTTCGTAATGTCTACAACAACGTCTACATTTTGCCTTAAATCCGTCGACGAGTACACAAACACGTCCTTCGCTAGCATTCTTCTTCTTCTTCTCGTGATCTTCAGAAAAAGGATGACGTGTGAATACATCACTGCAACAATAATAAGATTTCTAGAAGTATTTTGATGATTTATATTTCAAGGTAAAGTGTCGTACACTTTTACAGTGAGCTGAGGGAAAAAATTTTGGGTTTGATTTTTTTATTAAGTGATTTGTCATTGTGTATTTGAAACATGCAAATATATTGTTGTGAAGGACACTTTACCTGTGTTTAAAATGTATGACTTTTTTTTGTATCTTTACTTTAATACATATTTGTAAATCTGTGAGACTTAAACCGGACAGCAATCATGGACTCGCCCTTAAACTCCTGCGCATGCGCGTTTCAGCAGCGGCGCATCACTGAGGAGATTATGGACGCTAATAGCAAATAATATAAAAATGTATATTATACATTACCTCCTCAGTCACCGTGTTCTCAGCGGCTTGTACACACACACTGCCATGACCAGCACAGCCACCAGGAGAACCGACAGCACGCTAATGAGCAACACTGAGAGGGAAAACAGGAATAAACAACACTGTCCACTGCCATAAATAACATCAATAACGTACCTGCATTCAAAACATCTTCGCATTTAATACATAAACTAACATTTATTCTTACCTAAATTTTGATTTTGGAGCACCGCATAGGGCCTTTCGTTTGCTATCGCTTCACCGACGAATATTAATATGAAGAAACCAAGCGAATAAACCCGGAGTCCCGGCATCATGGTGCTCCACGACAGGTTCCTCTGTACAGCTCGGTTCAAACACACACTACTGTACTAAACAGTATGGTAGATTAGTACACATTCAATGCTCGCGTGCTCTCTTCACATACTGTTTAGTACAGTAGTAGGCATTCTGGACGAATCCGAGCGGAGAAGCTTCCAGGTCCTAAACCCTGTTATGTTTGTTTCGTTTTAGCCGTTTAGTTATGCAAAAAACAATAAAAGACCCCATATTGTTTTGAAAAGGTATGAGGTATTAATGCTAACTGGCTAGCTAACGACTGGGGCACAATTTCAGTCTGACACTCATCCAGGCAACTACATACACCCACAAATTTTATAATCACTGACAACCTCATTTTTTCTGTATTAAATTAAATGTATTTCACACAGTATTGCCATCTCATAAAAACATAAACAAGCAACCTAGAGGTAGGGACGCAATGCTAATTTATATATCAGCGTATACGGGTTTGCCAAGCATTTAATAAACTCCAGAAGTGCGAAGCTGGCAGTAAATGTCTACTTTTCACACACAAATGTACATTAAATGCAGAAGAGAGGTACACACAAGACGCTTTTTGGCCGTTTTTCATGTACCAGTCACGTCTTTACCAGGTCTACTACTATGAACAGAACGGTCTCCAAATTGTTGGGAAAATGACAACTTTTTTAGGCTCACTGTAAATTTGTGAGCACTGAATCTAAATTTCTTTTAGTTAAAATTAAATTGCCAATGTGCAAGACAAGACTAACCGATTCATGATTTATTATAGATTTATTATCGAATGCCGAATTTAGAAAAGATCACTTGAATACATCAGACGTGCAATAATATGAAATAAATAAATAAATAAATAAAAATACAGTAGGGTAGCGGCCCAAATCAGTCGTCAGGCCAGCAGGTATTCTCCCGGTGCTCCCAAAGGCCTGGCTAACGGTATTAAGTAAATAACAAACACTGATAAAAATCTAGTGGCATTTTCTTTTAAAATTGAGTAAAAATGAACAAACAATGGAAGCACAGATAGCGAGGTCAAATTACTTAGGACTGTTAAATAATGTAAAATAAATAAATACATAAATGAACAAATCATGTTAGTATACTAGTATCTCCCTCTCTTGCTATCTCGTAAATTGGACATTTGTTACCTCCTTCAGCTACTGAATGAAGGGGTCTGAGAAGGTTATGAAAGCTTTCACAAATAAGCTAAAATCAAGGCTATGAATGACTTGTGTAATTGTTTACGAGTTACATAACGGGTCTTCCGTCTGATCCATTATGTCATTAATCACAGTCATGGTTGATTAGATGATTCTGGCAGGGTATGAAAAAAGGGTGTATGAACTCTGAAGTTCAGTATTAACGACTCCTTCTAGTGATGTAACTGAATCCACTTCAGTCTTGAGGATAATGTATCTAAGAAGCTAAGCGTACTTTACATAGCTAACTTATTATATATGTTATATTTTATATTATATATTATATATATTATATATATAGAAGTACTTCTATTATAGGTCGTCTGTGGGTATTTAAATCCAAAAGTCCAGTTTCCATACACTTGGGAATTTTAGATGTCCTACCAGTAAGAATAATCACTCACACCAAGAATCTGTCACAACCAAAGCAAAGACACAATTTTCTTGATCAGTGTGTTTGGATGGAAACAAGTGGGTTAAGCAAACAATATGGCAGATCAATCAAACAGTGCAGTGAAATATCATGTTGATTCCCAGTGTCTCGGTTTACTCTTATAAACTATTGGGAATAAAGCTCTATTCAGACTGGATTGGTTTGACATAGGGAGGTGGGGTAATGTATTTATTACCAGAGTATCTCCCATCTACATCCATCATGTCAAGTTTTTTTTTTTATATAGAATGATTATGCACATGTCTGGAAAGATTATGTTGCATTTTCAAATGGGTTTCTAACAAATGGCCAGTATAAAAAACCCTAGATAATATAAGTATAGCTCCGGTTTCTTCCCCTAGTCCAAAGACATGCATGGTAGGCTGATTGGTGTGTCTAAAGTGTCCATAGTGTATGAATGGGTGTGTGAGTGTGTATGTGATTGTGCCATGCGATGGATTGGCACCCCGTCCAGGGTGTACCCCGCCTTGTGCTCATGCTCCCTGAGGCTCCAGGTTCCCCCGTGACCCTGAAAAGGATAAGTAATATAGAAGATGGGTGGATGGATAGATAAAGTACGTATATCCTGTCTGAATTGATATTCTTAATGATCCATTAGACTACTTATAGAAAACGCATGCTCTTTTCTATTATCTCCCATTGAACCCAATCCAAATCCAAGCAGAATTTAAAATACAGAACAATAATATATAAATGACGTTTAAAAGTTCATGTAAGAGAAGCAGTGTTTCCAGGTTGTTTTTGTTTCCTTCTATATTTCTGCATGAATATGACCGAAAACTTCATCGGATTTTCATACAAGTCCTAAAAGTAGACAAAGAGAACCCAATTAAACAAATATGACAAAAAATATTATATTTGGTCATTTACTTATTGAGAAAAATAAATATAAATATAATATAAATATAAATAAATGTTGTGCACAAATATGTGAATAAATCTGATATTTTAATAGTTGTGGGTCTGTGGATTTTTTTACAGTTAAAGTGGCCCCAGGCTACAGAAAGTTTGAGAGCGATCTACACCATATCTGCTTTTACACTTCACCCACCTATTCATTGTGCTCATTAATAGGAAGTGCATTGAGCTCTCCTACTCTTTTGTTTTCTCCCCGCTCTGAGACCCACCAACGCCACTGAGGCCTTTGATCCATTTGCAAAGTGCTTGAATGTGGAATTAGCATCTTCTCTTTCATATTCCCAGACCCTCATACCTCCGTTTCAGAGCTGCACTGTTTCGATTTAGTGTGGTCTTTAATAAAACATCTCATTTAAACGCTCGCCCACAATGGCGTCCTCTGATCGTGCATGTGTTTCACAATGCAAATCAACGTGGTAATTAAAAACCAGCATAAACAGACCAGGCCTCCTTGGAAAACAGGAAAACAGGAGCTGCTCTCTTAGTTCCTCACATAACCTGTTACATAACAAAAAATACCATTTTCACAACACAATCATGTGATTGAAGATAGAATTCTTTTCATCGTAGACCTTTATTGTTACTTCAGACATTAACACGAGCAAGAGTCTCTGTCACAATTTACAATACCGTACACATGAACACGAAGAACGCGTTTCTCAACCCAACGTAACACTCACAGCAATCTGAAATCAAATCAAGTTTTTTTTCTGGAAATAAAAAACAACAAAGAAATACACTTGCAAAACTTGGCTATAGGATAAACACTGCATTCCATATTTTAACACGTCCTCGTCGACTTCGCAGTAATTTCCTGGGTTGAATCCTGACACCATTTTGTCGGATGAGCTTTTGGAGGATCACAGATCATGAAGCAGAATTTACACTCAAGGTATTTGTTGCGTCTGATCTTCAGAACAGGAACGAAACGACAGATGAAGGCGTAACTACTTAATAGTAAGTGTAATATAAATAATATTAATATATAATATAATAATATGTAATATAAAATGTGTTCAGGTTTGGGTTGTATGAAGCTGACACCTCCATGTGTACATGACTTCCGATGGATCTGTACTTTCTCCATTGGAGTAGCCACCAATTCATTTACTGAGGCTACGACTTTCTCGAGATCTATTTTGTGGCTTAACTCATCACATCTATTCTATTTTAAAATGAGCAAAGCAATGAAGTCGATTACATTAAATCACTGTGGCCACGGGAACCTAAGTACTGAGATGACTGATAATAATACACTTCACTCCAGAAGTGATGCAAAATGACACACCAGAGTAACTGACATTGTGATATGGATATGCCATTAAGAGCTCAGTGTCTCTGCGTGAAATCGCCCTTTCGCCCTTTCCCGCCAAACTACTGCGTATTAAATATGAATTTCCCACAACGTAATAAATTCATGAGATACTTCACTTGTGGCCTCGGAATGTTATCTTGATATTATAGCTATCAATGTATAGCCAGTCTCCAGGCTCCCTGAGACACTGAGTAGGATACGCGGCACAGAAAACGGATGGATGGAGTCATGACACGCTAATGTGACAAGTCTAACTGATCTCCTTGAATGGTTCCCAGATGATGTTTGCCGTCCGACATTTCTTTAGTTCTTACCTGCAACTAGTTTGCAAGAATGGAAGAAAAACTTCCTCTTATCCTGCCATATATGACCTCTCAATAAATGTGTATAGAGACATTATGAAGAAACATAAAGCTTGGAAGGAAGCGGTTGTTGGTGTCTGGGTGAGTGTCCACAAGCAACAACAGTGGCAGTTGGTACACGCCCACAAGCTACTAAGGTAACACGAGTGGCTTGTCGCCCGCCAGCGTGAACGTGGGAGAGATTAAGAAGTTCAGGATGAATGTCAGTGCTGATGGGAAGTCAACGAGTCCGTGTTAAAACCATCATCGTAATGCAGAGAAATCATATGGATTTGAAACAGTCTTCATCAACAGTCTTTTTAAATTTTTTTTATTATTATTTTTGAGTTTCCCCGGAGGCACACGACCGATACGATATGATACAGAGTTTTGACGTTGAATAGCGATACAGATGTTCAGGCAGCGTTAAGGCAGCACACACCAGGAACTCTCCACGATGCACATCTGGAAAAAATTTTCTCTTCTCACCGTGAGGTAAACATCATATCATTTGCATGAAACGGTTTTGCCATTTGTGATGTCACTTCCTAGCTCGATAATGGAAAAAAAAATTACTAAATATTGAACAAAGAATACGAAACATCAACCAGCAATCCATAACGAACCGGCGCAGATTTCTTATGGATCGTATTTCACACGTTTATTTATTTATTTATTTATTTATTTATTTATTTATTTATTTATTTTCATGTTCTGCATTTTTTAAATATTGCACCGATTTTAGTCGCGAGCTGATTTGGCTTCTTAAATTATAAAGCTGAAGGAGCAATAAGTAGCATTTTTTTTTCATTTTGTTTCATTTCACGTTAAACTAAACAGCATTAGCGAGCGTCGACTGTCGCTCTGATAAGCGTTCAGTCTAAAAAGTTTTTTTTTCTGGCTGTAATGAGAAATGGAAGAGAAATTCTACTGTGACTAATAAAACTGAAACTAAAATACAAATACTTATGTTATAGCAGCTATAAACAGTCGTTCCCTCACCAGCCTCTATTTATATTTTCTTTTGAAATTAATACGACAAGAAAAAAAAATATAGCTTGGTACATACATCCTGTTTCCAAGAAACCGGCATGCGTAAACTCTTCTGTCCTGAAGATGTCGCTAAACGTAAGGTTAGCGCTCTGACACTGGAGACTCCTTCCATGAATGTTAAGTAAACATCTCCTTACAGAAAACTTCACCGCATCAATAATTACACACTTTGTATTTTTATTTTGTTAAATAATACGTTTTTTTAAAATCTGTTTATTAGATCAGTCTTAGATTATATGACGAGTCCGCCATACTGTTACTATAGAAACTATGACGATAGAAAATGAATCACCACCTCCTTCTGACCAATCAGAAACCAGAATTCAAAAGCGCTGCAGTATAAACGCCGATATTCGACCCAGACTATGTTTTAAGCATCAGCGTGCAGCTGTCATCTAGGAAACCTTTAAATTTGGACAGATTTGAAAGTAGCATTATCCTTTATCTTTTTTTTTTTTTTCTCGAAGAAGCCAATCTGAAAATTTAGTTCACTGCCTTTCTATTTATAAAAATACATAATATATTCTGATAATTACACACCCTGATGAGTTCGGCAGTTGATATCGTCACGTGTCTAACCGTAATTAAGAAATCTGATGTATAGTGGTGTAATTTATAACATAATCCAGAGGGGGGAGAATAATCCTAACAGAATTTGAATGTTGTGTCTGAATCTGAGCAGCATGGGAAGTATTGCACCTGGAAAGTGGACCAAAAGATGCTACTTATTGCTTCTTTAATCGTGTATGTGTGTGTGAGAGTGTGTATTTGTGTGTGTGTGTGTGTGTCCCAGTGTGTGTGTGTTCGGACTCTGTTTGGTTTCCGGTGTGTGTTTCGGGCCGTTTTAAGGTACCGGAGTCAAACCCAGCGTGTCTGCGTGGATGTCAGGCAGCGTTCGTTCAGGCCGCAGGCAAACAGCCAGACGCTGAAAACAGAAACAACAACGTGAGAGGAAGAGGTAAGAGGTCACTGTGCTGAACCGATCACAAAATAGTGGATCAGAACGAGCTGTGATTGAATCAACAGTGTCTGACCAATCAGAAACCAGGACACAGCAACACAGTCCTCACCTGTTTGAGCGAGCCGGGCGTCCACACCAGCTTATACACCATGTAGACGGGGATCCAGACGAAGGATGAGAATCCGATGATATAACCCACAGTGATGCTCCAGTCAGGAAACGTGTAATCGAACATCACCAGCGGGGCCGGATTCAGCAGAGCACTGATGATGATGTACTGAACAAGAAAACACACTCAGTAGGTTAAAACAAATGATGTTAATCCACGCTGACACAAATCCGTTTTTTGGGGGGTTTTTTTGGTAAATATTACATTTCCGTTACAAATGGAAGCCTGACATTGTATCCTGTCTGCTTTCGCTCAATAAGAACACTTTTCCTGCTTTTTTATGAGCCATGAACGCTAGAATCTTGTTGAGAAATGTAAACGTTTTTTTTCAAGTACTAATGAAATAAGAGCTACACTACACTGAAAAAGACATTGGCGTGAGACTGGTAACAATTTCCACACATAAAGTCTTCAATTTAACTATGCATACAGTATTTTAAGTACAGTTTGCATGGCACCAAGGATTATTCTCTTTTATCTATTTATTTATTTTGAATGTAATAAAATAAGGAAATTGAACAGTTCAACAGTTTTCTTTTCCTATAAGTAAATTTAATTTAAACACAAAGAGCACGCAGCAAGAAAACTTTACCGTAACACTTGATCTTTGAAAACGTTTCACAAAACAATAGCCTTAAACAAAACAAGAAATACTGAAAACAACCCGGCCGTAACGCTCAAAATTAAATCCGTCTAAAGTTCTTCAAACGAATATGCAAATCAAGTTCAGAAGCCACGGCTTCAATTTAAGTATTCAGTCGGTTCATGTAAATGTTACTTCATTAATTCAAGTGAACACAGCAAAGTGAGTAAAATATGCAGTTTGTGAGCAGAGTTTTGACTTGAAATTCTGAATCTGAAGAACTGAATTTGTATGAGAAAAAAAATGTAATTTGAACGTACACTAACGTTATTCTAAGATAGAATTTGAACTTTTGCACACAAATTCATGTTATTAGTACAATTTCAGTTCGAAGTCATTCAAAGCTACAAAAAAAACCCTTCAAAATTTCACTTTTGTACATTTGTAAATTCAGATTGTAGTGGCAGATTTCTCATTCGATCCAAATATCTGTATCTGTGTGCACTGAATCAGGGTCTTTTGTAAGTTTTTAGGTCCTAATCTAGACCTAAAAGTCAATCCATCCTTCCATCCATCTTTGTATGCATAGGCCTTAATTAATTATTTAATAGCGATTGTTACTCAAATCTTGAAATAAGTCTCATCTATTTCACCTGAGGAAATGAAAATTGCATTCTAAAACAACACGTCTGCAGTGTTGAATCGAAACGTTTCTAAGCAGAAAACGGCACTTTTTCGGCGTGTGTCAACAGTGACAAATGTGCGACGCTTCAAATAATCTCTGAGCACCTGAGGCAGAGACGGAGATGGTCGTTTGTCACTCTCGGGGACAAATAAAAAAGGAGAATGTGCAGGGGGTGAATGTCAGCTCTGGCATGAGTGATCACGTTAGCGGGGTGAATGGGATTGACATTTGGGATGCAGAAGTTTCGAAAGTGAGGCGGCGGTCAAAAACGGGATTAAAGTGTCTTTAAGGGCCGGAGGGCAGGAAATATTTCTACGTTTCTAAATGAGAAAATAATAAGCCGGGAAACGCTTGACCTTCTGTAGCTGTTAGACTCGCTACTGTCTCATTATTTACTTTAAAGGCGTCAGGAAAATACCATCGACACCACGGTGATGGATTTCTACATGGCATACCGTGATAGAAAAAATACATAATTAAAAAAATGTTTATTCACCGCTAGAAAAGTGGGGCTGATGGCCACCCAACAAAACCTCCAGAAGAATCCGGGCGTGTATCCCAGCATGGCTTTGACGTCGTTGCTGAATCTGTTGATGCCTGAGAGGAAACCAGAAAGATTGAGCTCATTAAGTGTTTTTTAAAGAGTCGTTTTTACAGGTTCTGGGTAATGATAAAGATATTAAAACCAAACTCTGATCCTGAACTTTGCATAATCTATTACTACCATTGTAATATAATGATGTATAATGAGATAATATACAGTAATTATATAATACAGTTATATATCATTAACATTATACAGTAGATAACAATATTACAAAAATATTAATATTGGAAGACACAATATGTTGCTGAAAAATGGTTAACCCATGGGGGCTTTTCATCTGTGCTGAACTCACAGGGAGATGTTTTCTTACCATAAAACCAGGAGACTGCGGTGGCTTCCAAAAACACAATAGCTATTATGGAGGATCCGACTCCAAACTCTTCAAGTAGTTTTACTACGTACGCACCGCCCTGTAACCAAAAAGAAACCAAACAAATACAAGTTGAATCACTGCAAGTGGACTTTTTTTCATTTATTCATGGATGTTCAGTTCACGTTATGAAGCTCATCAGATGTGTGGAGAAACTTCTTCAAGATGATAAAAGCAGACCATTCATCTTGACTAGACATTTTAAAACTGTCCAGGATTGACCTGAATAAAGGAAATGCCCTCAGGTTCAGTCACTTTGGCAGCAGTGTAGCGTCTGCGCTTGTGAGCGGATGGTTATGAAGTTAAAGCACCACCCATAATACTCCACTGTTCACATCTGTACATTTACCAAATATATAAATGGAATGAATAACCAAGAAACTCCATTGCATGCCATTATAATTCAATATATTTGCTGCGTCATATTATTCTGAACTGCAAAATGAATCAGTCGATTCAGAGTCAAATCACTTTCTCACTTGAGTTTACTTCCAGCATGTGAGTCGATTCAGAATCGAAAGACTTTCTCACTAGAGTTCACTTCTTGCAGGTGAGTTGATTCAGAGTCGAAAGACTTTCTCACTAGAGTTCACTTCTTGCAGGTGAGTCGATACAGAGTCGAATGACTTTCTCACTAGAGTTCATTTCTTGCAGGTGAGTCTATTCAGAGTCGAATGACTTTCTCACTAGAGTTCACTTCTTGTAGGTAAGTCGAATCAGAGTCAAATCACTTTCTCACAAGAGTTGAGAATTGATGGCACCCCAAAAAGCCAAGAGAATGCCAGAATCCACTAAAACATAGTGAAGTGCACTCACACGGATTGCCAACGCAGCATGTAGTCAGTTATTTGGTTTGTTTAATTATGTGCAGTGTAAAACTAAACCCAAACAAAGAGCAAACTAACCAAAAGTATCAATTTAACTCTGGTTTGGACTCGACAAATGGACTATGCAGAGTGAAAGTGCTGTTAGGAACTTACTTTAGTAAGAGTGCTCAGAGAGCCCAAAAAGCACACTGTCACCAGGCCCAGCACGAACACCTCTCTCCTGTGGGACAGAAAGTCTGGGTACTCATCCATGACAGCAGTGATGATGGCTTCCAGACCTCCAAACTGGACACACACACAGTTTACATATACAAATACTGTACAGCAATATTAAAAATATATGTGTGTGTCTGTAAACACACCGTGCTGTCCAATCCCAGTGTGATCATCATCGCAAAGAAGATGATGGCGAAAAACGTGGAGCCCATCATATTGGCAATGGCTTCTGGGTAAGTGATGAACAGAAGACTTGGGCCTATAATGGTAAAAAAAAAAAAAAAAAGTTCCTTAAAAACTGACCAAAATCAGCAACTTTAAGAGACTTTGTCCTTATAATGCCCGACTGGTTATTATATGTCTTCTTACCCTTGTTTCTGGCTACATCTTCCACGTTAACGTGTCTCTGCTCGGCCATGTAGCCCAGAACGGTAAAAATCACAAAACCAGACATGAAGCTGGTCAGGCAGTTCACCACACTCGTCACAATGGCGTCTCTGCCGAAAGAGAGAAGGAAAGAGACGGAAGACAATGTAGAGCATTCACACAGTATGGATGCAGTTGCATCCCTACACCAAGTAATGGAGGCTGATGTAGGATTTTGATGTAGGATGATTTAGGATGAGACCATAGGGAGGGGGTTGATAATTTGATAATTTGTTCAAGGATCCTCCTCCTTCCTCCTCCTCCTCGTTCATACACCATTTGAAGCCAGACCCAATAAACCCACACACACATACACACAGACACAAATGTTTCCGATTTGCAAACAGAAGCCAGGAGAAAGAGTGAGGAAGTACTTCAGACCTGTAGCAGTTGTTGTCGAACGGGTTGTAGCTGGACAGAGCAAGCAGAACGCCAAACCCTGGGCCGAGGGAGAAGAAGATCTGAGCTGCTGCGTCCACCCAAACCTGTAGCACAAAAAGAATTGGGTTAATACTCTCAGTATCTACACACCAGCGTGTTATCATTGGGAAATATCGTTGTTTCTTGTAGGATTACGAGTAAAGCGTGTGGTGGAGGTTGTGGTTGTGGTAGAGGTCTTAAAACCACAACAACAATGGTGTTGGAGTTATACACATATACACATATACATGAATGCATTAGGAAATCTCCTGCTGTGGTGGGGAAACAACCATATGTGCTAAATCAGATCTACAAAGAGAATATAATTAATCAGAATTCAGGAATGATTCATTTGTACAATAGCTTTTCTACCCATTAGAGTCACTATGAATAGCAAGTAGTGCCTTACGGTTTCGTGAACGCTCTGTCCATTACCGCCTTATAGACAGCTTAAGTAAGGAAAAAAACACTCTGTGTTGTGCTGTTATTGGAAAATAATCAAAAATGATTAAGCGAGAGTGCACTGGAGCCTTTCATAAAGGAAAAACAAATGTGAACCAATTACGCATCTGATTAGCGGTGTGCTTTCTTCACCTCATCTGCATTTCCCCCAGCAGAAAACAAACCGCAGTCTTTCCAAACCGCAGAGTGTGATATTATCTGTAAATTCATCAAATAAACACTTCACGTAAACTGAATACAGTGGGGAAGGTTTATAGTGTTCCTAATGCATCATGGTTTTTAAATTCAACTGATTTTGTGGTGTTGTTCTCACTGGCCAATGTGTGTATGTGTGTGAGAGAGAAACTCACAGTTGTATCCTTAAGTTTTTCCCATTTGGGCTTCAGGTAGAAGACGACGCCCCTCCAGGCTCCAGGTAACGTTGCGCCTCGGACTAACAAAATCAACAACACTAAATAGGGAAGAGTGGCTGTGACCCAAACCACCTGAGAGAGAGAGAGAGAGAATTTTTTTGTGTCACAGTGATGGTGTAGTTATAATTTAAAACACTTTTACAGTACGTGTGTGTACCTTGCCCGAACTTTTGACTCCTTTCCACAGGCTGAAGTAGACAATGGTGAAGATGAGGAACAGGCAGAGCATCAGCTGCCAGCGGATCACACCCACGTTCTCCAAACCGTCCGACTCGTGCAGCTCCAACACGTTCCTCCTGCTCACACAGAAATGGCGCTCAGTCCCAACATCTACACCAGTGGTCGCCAACCCTGTTCCTGGAGATCTACCTTCCCAAAGAGTTCAGCTACAAGCATAATTGTGCCAACCTGGTCATCTAATCATTGTCTTGATCAACTAAAACAGGTGTGTTAGATGTTGGTTGGAGATGAAACCTGCAGGAAGGTAGCTCTCAAGGAAGAGGGTTGGTGAGCACCGCTCTACACCTTCATTCACCCCTCCATTATACTGCTCTGTTTACAGATGCTATAATGTAAGTGAGAATTGGACCTGACTTGTTTCATGGATGTTTCACAACACCAAATGTAACTATAAATGGATAAAAATGATGGCATGACATTTCTATCACTGCTGGACACAGTGTATTTTATTCCCTTCTTAATGCAGTTTTCATCTAGCAAAAATAAATGCGTCTCTTCTACATGTAGCTAAGAATATTCATCTATCCGTACAGTACAATACATTTCTTTATTCATTCTGCATTAGGAATGATGATTACTCCTCTACTGTGTCGCAGAGAGCCTGAAGCCTATCCCAGGGAACTCGGGGCACAAGACAGGGGACACCCTGGACGGCATGCCAACCCATTGCAGGGCACAATCACACACATTCACACACATTCACACACTATGGACAATTTGGAAATTCCAATCAGCCTACAGCGCATGTCTTTGGACATGGGGAGGAAACCAGAGTACCCAGTGGAAACCGAGGCACTGTGAGAACATGCAAGCTCCATGCACATTGGGCGGAGGCGGATATGAATACCCCATCCCTGGAGGTGCGAGGCAAACATACTGACCACTAAGCCACCCTGCCCCATGTTCAACATTTTCATGTAAGGATTGTTCGCTGATTTATGGTGTAAAGTTGTGGAAAAGTTTACAATAAAAAAGTGCCTTCACCTCCTCTCTTGCGTATCTTCTCATTCTTTGCCACTTACATGCACTTACGTGTAAAACTCCTCGGCAGGTGAGCGTGAGTAGTTAGTCCACGTCACATTGTCCTTGCCAAAGTAGTTGGTGCAGTTTTCTGTGTTCCATGCATTGTCGCAGTTCGTCCACGGCAGAGTGCTGCTGAATGATGAGTAGAAGTAGAACAATGCCCACGCAATGATGGTGTTGTAGTAGAACGAGACGTATAACGCAATGATGCAGATGGCGAAACCAATGCCTGAGAAAACCAAAGGAAAGGACTTTGTCTGCCAAACTGACTATAGCTGGACTGAGTGTATTTGCTCATCTCAGTGATAATATTACTGTTTATACACTGTTCACTGATAAAACAATGTACCATGATATGAAACTCTTAAATAGTTATAATCTTAACATAGTTATATATTAGTATCCTGGTAGAGCATGTTGCTTGGAATTTGCTGGAAGATGTAAAATAACGTAAGCAAATATAATATGATTCCCAATATTGTTAGTCTAGTTATCATATTGTCATTTAATCCTAATCTTCCCCTCTCTACCGATCACTATACTCATCATGTTTTGACCTTTTGGCCTTTTTTAAACGTTTTTATTACCTTTGAAAATTGGGCAAATGTGTTTCCATATGGAGATGGCGCCTGTGCGGTGGAACTGACCCAGAGCCAGCTCCATGTAGAAGAGTGGTACACCCCCAAATATAGCCATGAGGGTGTAGGGGATGAGGAAAGCTCCTAAAAGAAGACAAAAGAGAATTACTGTCAGGAATTATTCAATATCAGGTGGACCATTCCCAAACCACACATTATTACTACTGTACATGGTGTGCTTTTATGTGCAAAACCACACTGGACTTATGATACAGTGTGTTATTTTTATTGTGATGTATGGGCAATTTGGAAATTGAGCTAATAGAGAGGGGATTCTTGTTCAAGCACTTGCTCAAGCACTTAAGATTTCCTTATTCAGATTAGCCTTGCATATTATTAGCAGGGTCTTAAGTGTCAGGGAGGCCTTCGTGTGAAGCTTCGTGTGATCATGAGCACACTCATGGAGTAAGCCAGCATCACGCTGATCTGGGACTGATCTGCACCCCTTGTCGCTCTTCCAATGTACCCTTCAACTATCTGGTAGAATTGCTGCCATATTCAATCCAGGGCAATGAATTCATCTTAGTAATGATGGACACAGTAGGGTTGTGCCATCTCAATGGGTAAATCCACAAGTCTTGCATGGGTTTCTTTCCTTTTCAAGCTGTTCTGGCTGAAGGTCCAGAGAGTTACTACATGGTGAAAAAATGGTTTTAAATCTGCAGAAATCCCTCATTTGCGTAGTAATTTTACATGCAACAGCAGAGAAAAGACAAGTCTCACAGTGGAGGACTACATGCAGGAGATTCCTAGTGCATGCTGTAACGGTCAAGTTTAAACACTATCGAGGTTACTCCATCAATCTGCCAAAGCATTGGTTTGAGCCAATATGCCAATAGTCATACGCCAGTAGTCCTACCAAATTCCCAAGTCCTGCTGACATGCAATTGAGGAGGTAGTAGGGGAAATGGTCAAACAACCAAACTGATGAGGTTTTGCTACAACTTCTGGAGGCACTTCAGAAGTGGCAGATTTGGACAAGAGTAAACAAAAGACAAGCAATTTTGTGGCAGGCTAATATTATAGTTTATATAAGGCTAATATTACTGTTCAAGATGGTAGCACGGTCACACGCAGCGACCAGCACGAGGCAGATTGAGGAGGGGCATCAGAGAAGCTAAGTGCTGGTACAAGCAGGGAATATAAGTTACTTCAACAGTAACAACTCCCGGTGTATGTGGAAGGGAATAAAGACAATTACCGGTATAAGGACAGCTATCCGGTTTTAAGTTACAATGAAAGCCCATTCCCAGACACACTAATCCAGATTTTGGCCCGCTTCGACTGCCAAAATAGTGAGAACATCCTTCTGTACATCCAGAGATGGTACCACCCATAAAGTTACATCAACACCAGGTCAAAACCACCCTGCACGCAGTTGACACTCGTAAAGCAGCTGGACCAGATGGGGGTCACTGGATGGGTGCTGAGGTCCTAGCAGAGGTATTCACTGACATTTTTAACCTCTCACTAGAGCAAGCTATGGTTCCCACCTGTCTTAAGTCAGCCATAATTTTCCCAATTCCCAAGAAAACAGCAGTGAACAGTCGGAATGATTATCATCCAGCTGCCCTAACCCCCATCATTATGAAATGTTTGAGAGGCTGATTCTCACTCATATTAAGGCTGTCATCCCTGCTGATCTGGACCAACATCAGTTTGCATATTGAAGCAATAGATCAACAGCTCTTCACACAGCCATCACACATTTGGATCAGTCAAACACATGTGAGGATGTTGTTTGTTGATTTTAGTTCAGCCTTTAATACCATAATTCCTCACAAACTTGTCCAAATTTGATGCACCTGTTCGTGGACAGTTCACTGAGCTTATGGATACTGGACTTCTTAAGTAACAGACTCCAAACTCTCAGGATGGGAGGCTGCACTTCGTCATCTTTGATCCTGAATACGGGAGCACTATAGGGGTGTGTCCTCGGCCCTCTCCTTTACACACTCTTCACATATAACTGCTCTCCCATTCACCCCTCCAACACCATCATTAAATTTGCAGACGATACTACCATAGTAGGACTGATAACGCATAGAGGAGGTTCAACATCTGGTGGAGTAGTGTACTTATAATAATCTGGACCTTAACATCACAAAAACTAAAGAGATGATACACTTTAGAAGATCCAGATGCACTGAGCATCTTGCTCTCAGTCTATTAGGAGAGGAGGTAGAAAGAGTGGAGAGTTTCAAGTTCCTGGGGATTTTACATCTCCTCAGACCTTACACGGTCAGTTAACATCTTTGACCAGGTGAAGAGGGCCCAGGAAAGACTCTACTTCCTTACGAAGTTAAAGCAGTCCCACCTTCCACAACAGATGCTGATTAGTCTCTATCATGCCACCACTGAGAACCTATTGACCTGCTGTTGTACTGTGTGGTATGGCAGCTGCACTGCAGAAAACAGGAGAGAACTACAACATGTCGTGAAAGCAGCACAGCGAGTAATTGGGACCCCACTCGTATCCCTGACAGACATATACACTGTCCGACTTAAAAAGAAGGCCAGTTATATTACAAAAGACCCAACTCACCCTGGGCATTGCCTGTTCTCTCCTCTCCCCTCTCGGAGAAGATATCGGACAATTAAAACCAGCACAAAGGACAGTTTTTATCCTAGAGCTGTAAACTACATCACCCCCCCCCCCCCCCCCCCCCCGCTCACCCCCATGATTGAAAGAGACTGATAGCTGCTGAAAAAGAAACCGTCCTACATTCACTAGTCACTTGTCTATTTATTATTTTATTAGTAGTTTTTTTTTTTCTTTTTAGTATATTATTGTTAATTTAATGGAGATTGTTTGAGGAGCTGCTTAACTAATATTCATTGTTTTTTGACAATGCCAAGATCAATCAATCAATCAATGTTTCCACCATACTCTAGATGGTCCCAGCAATGCTGGGATTTGAACTTATGGCACTCCAATCAGTGACCCAATGCCTTAAACACTTTGCTATCACATATTATTCTGGAGTTTTACCAGTGCTATTTTCCAGCCTATCTGGATGACACTAATGTCTACTTGACAGGGTGTCCCAAATCTCTGGTCCACTTCTGGAAGGTATTTCAGGGGCTGGACTGTACCTGGAACATCAAATCTGTCACCCAAAATTAAAGTAGATGTTGGCAGAAGTTGCCACTGGGGCTGACTACATGTTACCTGAGGAAGGCCCTAACATAGGGCCAGTGCTTCATCTGGTTCTAATTTGAGCATTCATTCTATTTTGATGCTTAGATGGAAATCATTGGTCTTGTCACCGGAGATTGGCGATTAGGAGCTTCCCATAGTATCTATTAGTTAAAATTCTCTCCCATAGGACACATGGGTCATTATTGCTGTCTCTGTTTGAGGACTATCATGACATCAAACAAATGAGATGTCTTCTGCCTAATGTCCTTTCTCTCTCTCTCTCTCTCTCTCTCTCTCTCTCTCTCTCTCTCTCTCTCTATCTCTCTCTCTCTCTCTCTCTCTCTCTCTCACTTTCTCTCATCACAGAGTGGAACTCAACACCCAGCACCAGTAAACCAAAATTTAAAAAATTATATAGATCTGAATGTGTAAATCAGAACTGTGTAATCCATTCATGGCTTCTTATGTATTCATTTTTTCCTCCCCAAATGTGTATCATTGTTGAATAAAAGGAAGAGGGTTTACGAACACTTGCATATTTCCAAATAATTTACTTTAAAAAAAAAAAAAAAAAAAAACAAGCACAAATGAGTCTCTCAGATATTGTTTATCTGATTTTCATTGTTGTTGTTGTTTTTCACACTACTACAATTAACTACAATATAATGAAACCAATCAAATCCAAATGAGGAAAAATATTGGACTTTACTTGTCATACCTGTGTAGAGATTTCTTTATCATTTTTTTTTTACGTTGACATTATGGATTGAAGACGTTCACCTTCACCTTCCATGGACGTGTACTTCATTCAAAGACCATGTTGAGGAGATTCATAAGAAACTTCCTAGCATGTTTCATAGTGTAAGTTATCATTCGTTAATAAAAAAATTTAATTCAATTCAATTTATCATATTTTGTGAAGAATCGTTGTTAAGAATAATGGGAGTGATAAATTATAAAACGAATTCAGATCCAGACAGTTTTTTCCCCCGTTATGTTTTTCCACCCAAACCATCTGCGTTCAGCACCATGGACAGAGACAGCGCTTCTCTGTTCATCTGTTGCGTAAAATATTACCGGTTATATTAACAAAACCAAATCCTGCTCATAATGTTAATCATCGGATTCAGAATTAATAGGCGAATCATATTTATAGTAAAATATTGATACTTTTACTTACTTATATATCTATATATAGTAATAATAGTTTTGGTCTGATTCACTAGACATGCACACATTTTTATCGAATACATGACTCATTTTCTATCCTGTCCTTTCGATTAAAATCAATAGACAAATTAAAATAATCCGCACTGTTCAGTGTGATTACAATGCAAAAAAAAAAAAAGTTCTTTACCTCCGCCGTTTTGGTAGCAGATGTAAGGAAACCGCCAGACGTTCCCCAGATCCACAGCAAAGCCGATCACCGACAGCAAGAAGTCCATTTTTTTGCCCCACTTGTCGCGCGACTCTGTCTGCAGGATCACCGGAACCGGAACCGGACCGGTGTTCGCGCTCACCGACAAGTCGTGATGGTGCATGTCGCTGTGGGGAAGAAAAGAAAAGAAAAGAAAAAGCTCCGAGAATCTCCGTGGGTCAAAGGAAAGTTGTTCAGAGGTGACAACAGGTGAGGTTCAGGTGCAGCGCGCGCGGAGGGGAACAGGCATGCTGCGAGTTGGAGCGCGCGAGGTAAAAAGACCCGTGTAGAGTGAAGCGCAAAACGCACCCCCCCCCCCCCCCCCCCTTTCTCTCTCACTCTCACTTTCTCACCCACCTCACACCCATCTACACACACGTACGCGCGAGCGGGAAGGCCACAACCGGATGAGATTAAAATAAAGTAAATGCTCATCTAACGCTCCAGTTATTGGATTTCTCACGTGCTCTCAGGACTGCACGAGGATGTTTGCAGCATTAAAATTGTTGATGGTGGTGATTTACCTGAGTGCTGAATGAAATCTTTCACACTTCAAACATACTTTGGGTGTTTTAACACAGACAGTATTGTGTTACAGTTATACTGAATCACACACACACACACACACACACACACACACACACACACACACACACACACACACACACAAGCAAAAACCGTGGACCAGCAATGTGAAACTGACACCTTTATTATTAAATTAGCTCAGACAGTGTTCACTCTCAGAAAGTTTAAACCTTTCCTGATCACTGGAGAGGTACCATCTACATGAGCATACACCTTTAGTACCTTTAGTACCTTTACATCTTTTATCTAGAAAGATGCATGTAGTGGGCCTTTAAAGCTTGAGTCTACAGTACTTGTGCACCTTGAGTCATTTTTAAAAGTATCATTTATCCACATTTAGATTTCGTATCTCGACGTATTTCCTTTTGAAGCAGGAAGTCGCACTTAAGCGTTTGACTGATTTACATGACAGCCAATCAGGTTCGAGATCCGCCATGCTACACCTCCCCGCCAAGTCTGAACTCAAACCGTTTATCCTCCACATTCATGTTACTGTTTCCATTTGTTAAAGTATTTATAAAATTCCAGCTACATCCAGTGTCCAGCTGAAATGATTTAAACACTGATGGTGTGTTTTTTCCTTTTTAAATTTCATATTAAGTATAATTTTCCGAACATGTGGAGTTTGTTTAAAACGTGCACTGAAATTCGAGAGCATACTGATGTTCAGTTCCAGTTTATCTGCCTCCATCAGTAGGTGGTGGAGGCGTTATTTTTTCCGATTGTCTGTCTGTCCGAGATTCGAATTGATTTTGGAACTGATTCAAACAGAGTGAAGGAGACAGCAGGACACTTCCTTTCTGGTTGAAGTATGTTTTAACGCTATTTCTGGCATATGACTTGGTAACAAGAAGGACTTGGTATGTGACAGGTTGGCGGTGGAGGCGTCCCCACTCACTCTGTTGGCATCTAGGTCCTAGTTACTGGTTTTTGTTTTTTCCCCACTTTTTAAGGCTGGAAAACGTGTCCAACATGGTCCGTTGGAGCAATTTCCCACCGTGTGCTCTATACTGAAATAGCACTGAACGGGCCTCGTTAGCTAAACTTGATAAAATGCGAGTCTGGAATCAAATCAGCTGCTTTTAGCACGGGCTAGTCTGAAGGAGGCATAAAGTGGATAGGGAAACTGTGTCGAGTGCAGTGCATGAAATGAGGTTAGACCTCCAGGATGGAGCTGAGCGCATACGTGCGAAATCAGCACAGCTCCGAATCTACCGCCACAGACTGTGTGTCTGCAACCCGTATCTCCAATGGGTGCTCGGTATCAGGTCACTTAGATTGCAAACCCCTCCAGAGTGGCTCACAAAATTGCCAATTGAAGGGACAACAAGGTTAAAAGCCTCGCTCTAGTGTAGAATGATGCATGAATGGATTCGATGAACTGAATTCTTGTAGCTCGGGTTTTAAACACTATTTTCCCGCTTGGCTTCCAAATTGTTCTGCACAAAACAAGTGTGGACAAGTTGGTTTAGTTGCCTGGAAACGTAATTGATGAGGCTAAAATGTCATAGCTAACATAATATAATAACATACCGTGAGCTATTTATGTAATTTAGTGCATTAATACGGAGTAAGGCACAAAAAACAAGTTTGCACTTTCTCAAAAGTCCAAAACAAGTCATTGTTTTCAGGTACGAGCGGCAACGTTCTCCTTACACTGTGTATAAAAGCTATTATGAATCGAGTTTGGCTAGTGTATTTATTTTCTCTAGATATGTTGAACTCCTGTAGTTAGCGGAAGAGTTATGTGCTACGTGAATCAATGGGATTTTGCTTGGTTTTGTCAGTGTGGTTTTTATCATGTGTTCGTGATTCCTAGAAAAATAATTCGACCAAAAGTTAGATGTGTGTGGTGCAGCAGGTGCATTGAGGTGTGTCGCACCACCATGAAGCTCGTTACGTTTAAACGTATGTGTCTAATGTGAAAGGAAGTAAGGATTTTTTTCTTTCTCTGGCTATAGAACCAACATGTCCACTGGGCAGCTATGAATAAACTTATTTCAGCTACTAATTTGTCCACTTCTGAGTCGTTTAACAACAAAATCACCTCCAGCAGTCTCAGTACATCTCAAATAACCGTTCAGTCAAATATCAATACAAATGACATCCAAGCGTTCTTCTTTCAATAAATAACAACCAATAACACTGGTAATTAACCATGAAACAATTTGGCTTGTAAAGATTTCGGGCACATCTATGCAACAGAAACACGAACGCAACAGCAAATCATGAGGAAAGACCAGAAACCAATGAGGTGGAAATAATAAGACCCATGAAGGCTTACAAGTGGATAAATCCATATACAAGCTTTTTATTTACTCTCTCATCGGTCACACCGAGGAACAACTGGAGACGTTTTGGATCCTCAGGATGTTCTTTCGCTGTCGATGATGAGTTCTTCAGTATGTAACTGTCATCCTGCATTCATTAAAAACCCTAACCTGACACAGTTCAATCCAAAATACTACAAATGACTTAACTTATAAAAAAAAAAATTACAACTAAGCATAGAACATGTATCTCACCTGTGCTTAAAAGTAGTAGCAATGTGAATCAAAACATATAATAAAGTTAAAATCATTAAATCATTCATTAATTAACATTGAGCATTACAAGAATCTTCAGTTTAAGAATTCCCACAATCCTCTGTTTTTTTATTGTTCTTTTTTTTAAGACCTTTCGGTTCATGCTCAACAGCATGAGATTTCCCCAGAGCAATCGACGTGTACGGATAGAAGAACATCGTTTTGACAGGAAGTCTTTCAGGGACTCTTGTGTATGTCTACTCCGATCACGGGGAGAGATTGACGGCCGACGGAGGGACGGACGGACGATACGCAGCCAGGTGATGGAGTGTGTGTGGTCAGCATGGAAGCGCAGCCAAACAACACAAACTTCATTTCTGATCATTCACATCATCATCGTTATCGATGCGAACGAGCTTTTCTCACAAGTTCCAGCTGACGTTACAACACAGCGCTGCTGCATTCTGGATTCTGATTGGACATGATTCATTCAAGTCAAGCTTGTTGCTTTCTACCACTTAGTCCCCTTAGATCCCACTCCATCGGGGTGAAATCCCAAAAACTATTATCCGTACTACCGAGACCAGGAGAAAAGCGGTCTGGATGTCAAAGTGTTTCAGTGGATTGAAGCAAGTTCTTGAAGGACAAAAACGTAGAAGATAATGATAAACATATGGGGAAAATGGCCATAGTTTAGTAAACATGAACGTTCTGTAACAGCCAGTCATGTGCATTGATGTAAGTTATTTAGCTGAAGGCATCAGACCAGAGACTAGCTACAGGGCTTGAGACATTAGCTTAGCTACTCTTTCTTGTGTCATTGGTGCGCTAACAACATGGCTTGTTTTTTTTATGTTTTTTTTTTATTGTTTAAACGAATCGCTAACGAACTTTCTAAGCAAGGAATTTTATGTCATTCCAAAGTTTTAGTTGAATACACCTTACCTAGAATTCCTACAATTTTACCCTTGCGTAGACACGTCACGCTTTTTATATACACTGACATGAAACTAGAGAAAAAAGTCCAAACCGGTTTTGAGACGTTTCCCCATGAGGGCAGTTTATCGCATAATGAATTGAATGTTTTCTGAAATCAGATCTGTGGGCTGGATCTGGAGACAGAACGTTTTGCGCAAACGTTGCCAAAGTGGCTCGTCTAACCACCAAAATCCAATCCAAAACGGTCCAGAGTAAAGATCGGAAAAGCTTGCAATCTTTAATATACAGGACTGTCTGGGATTTCGCATTATTGTGTCAATAACCAAAATGCTTCAGAGTTCTAATATTTCATTTAGTCTTATCCAGAAGTATTCGTTTATCATTTACAGTCTTATCGACGTCTATATTGTGTAGCATTTGAATGAAGGTGGATGTGACATCATCATCACTTCCTTCTCAGATGAGATTTGTCACAGAATCCATGAGAGAGCTGCGGGAGTGTCGTCCACTCCCGCTCACATTTACTCCATAGGTTTTCTAAGTGGTTTTTATTCACCTGCGCATCCAGCACTTGATAACAGCTCTCTGTTCGCAACTACATTTGTGAAAGGAAATACGGCCATATCAGGCCACGAGTGACTTTACTGGCTAATGATGGAGGAGAAGAGCCGAGAAACTGTCCTCAGCGGAGCTTCTGGTCATTGTAAACGCACGGTTAAAGGAATACTCACCTCGGAAATGCTCACATTTATATATCATGTAAACTGTAGAGTTTTTAAAGGTCATGGCGGGAAATTTGACTCTTTTGAGTCAGTCAGGTCATTTGACTCTAATAAGAATAGACTCTTTTGGCTCCCAAGTGACTCACTGCTGTTATTTCTAAACCAGGGCCTGGTGGTTGATCTTTGGTTAATTACTTCATTTATGCTCTATGTCAAAAACCTGTAAGATGTAATCCAGTAGCGAAAATAAAATCCAGTGGAGTTAAATCATGAGCTCTTGCTTTCCAAGTGTATTGATTTTCTGTGTAGATTTGCTAGAAGCATATGCTCAGTTACGTCTTCTTCCTGAACACATTCTGATGTCAGATACTGGGTCGGTGTCAGATGGCGTCCGGGCCTGGTGTGGGTGAGAGGTGGTGCGTTTTCTCATTGCTTTGAGAGAATGTACCATAGAAAAATTGGCACATTCAACAGAAACAGTAGTTCGGTAGTAACTTCAGTCACAGATATCGTGTGTATGTGTGTGTGTGTGTGTGTGTGAGGCCGTGATGTGGCATGTGTATTCTCACCATTGCACAGTGTCCACCTCTATTACCTTCCTGCTCCTTCACTCGCAAATCCCCTTGACAGCTCTTTCCTCAGGCAAAGCCATACCTGACCAATCACACCTGTCACTCATAATGCCCACATTTGCTACTCGTAATGCCGAGCAACCTGTCAATCAGCCTTCCTGACGCTCTCCTGTAGAACGCCAAGGGCTTTTTCTCAAATGAGGTGTACTTCATCACTCCTTCAGTCTTTTACACCTGTCCGGTTTGTTCTTCTGCGCATCACATCATCCTCCATCACAGAAAACCTACGTGGAACAGTTTCCTTAATCTAAATCTAATATTTCTTATATATCCTGTGTGAAATGTGCGAAATGGAAATATTAAAGGTGTCGTGTATTAGTGGAGAGTTTTGCTGCAGTAGGTTGTGGTATATTATGTAGGGAATAAGACTCTCATTTTTTACAGCCTCTCCTTTTTTCTGTCTGTTGAAGTTAATAGAAATAAAAACACAGCTTGTCATGTCACTGTGAAATGATTTTGTACTGACTCAATAATGCAGAAGTCATAAAATAAACATCTACAACAAAATGTCTACTAAATAAAATAACAGGACGCCTAAGGCTTTTGCACAGAGCTGGATGTAAGCACTGTAACTGGGTAATGTGCAAATGAAATATAATACTAGTTGGATTTTTTTTTTCAATTTAATATATTCTCAACTTTCTATCCGTTCATCTCTCTACAATCTATCATCAATCCATTAATTTGTCCATCCATCCATCCATCCATCCATCCACACAGTATCATGTTTCATTTAAGTGCATTCAGTATGTGAAAGTCGCCCCCTAGCGGACACTCACACACATGCAGCAGTTACTTGATCTTTCTGATGAGTTATGAGCTCACTGTGGGATTTAAAAAACATTTTTTTAGATCATTATTTCATTATTCTTATTAATTTACATTGTTATACCAGTGTAGCTTAATGACATTCACGCTTGACAGTAATAAAAGACAATAATAAAATAATATTAATAATAATAATATTAATAATAATAATAACAATAATAATAATAATCGTGTGCTATCATTTTACCAGTCACAGACTTTTTAAAAATTATTTATTATGAATTTTCTAACTTGGTTCTAAGACTTCTCATAAAAAGCTGAAGTGGGGAAAAAAGCAAAACAAGAGCTATGTTGAAATTGTCATATATAACAAAAACCAAAAGGAAAAAGATCAAATCCTCTAATTGAAATTCTTTCTTAGTAAGATATTAAATAAAATAAAATAAAATAAAAAAAACACTGGGCCTCAATTATTAATCTTTTAGTAAAGTTGTGTGTGAATATTTACATAAACCTAACCATACACATTTTAAAGCATACACATTTATAGCATACACATTTTAAAGCATACACATTTATGTGTTAACGTTTTTGCACTGAGATTGCTGTGGTGAAGTTCCAGAACTGGACTTTCTGACTGAATTCTCCATCAGTTTAGAGAGGTTCTCACCTCAGTATCTCACTACACAGTAGTGATGGTGTTAACCCGCTTTTCTCATACCTCACACCTCCGGGGTTGGGGGTTCGATTGGCACTTTCCTGAGTATTTTGACACCGAATTATTGTAAATTGGAGTAGGCAGGACAAAATGATCGATATGTGAGATTTATATGGGTTGAGCCGAGGAGTCATCAGTAACAAGAATTTGCACAGTGGCTCTTATTTTCCAAAATATGCTCATTTTTGTAAGCTAAAATATGATACAGCTATTTGAACATAACTCTAACCCCTTTGAATATGAATAGTTCCCCAAGGTGGCCAATTTATATCACCAACTTATGCAACGCAAACAGTACTAATACAATTAATATAGAATAATGCCTTTGTACGCAATACTCAGTTCTTCCTTATTAAACGTGTGCACTTTTTTCTGCTCTTCAGCAAAGAATGAATAGCTTACTCACGTCACG
Organism: Ictalurus punctatus; assembly: GCF_001660625.3. Lineage (NCBI taxonomy): Eukaryota > Metazoa > Chordata > Actinopteri > Siluriformes > Ictaluridae > Ictalurus > Ictalurus punctatus. Next base: position 1,881,844 of record NC_030437.2, read on the forward strand.
TCATCGTCATTTGACGAAGGATTGAACTTTGGAAACAGATGATTATTTTTAATTGGTTGAGAGAACATAGTAAATAATTTGTAGTGTTGGGGTTCTCCAGCAGATGGCGCTGTTTGAAATGGTTTTGCGGTGTAGGAACAACCACAGCCAGCTCTAATCATCCTATAACATCATGAGATACTAAATGTATCTTGTATTTACGTTTAACCTAACTAATCCGAGTCATAACCTGAAAACTGAAGAGTCAAATGCGAGTTTGTGCGAGTGCTTGAGGGTTCAAGGTATTACCTAACTGCATAAACCATACAAATGAGAATCAGACCTAAACCCAGATGCATGAATAATAATATAGATTAATTGAAAAAAAGGCTTTTAGATTTGATACCATACACAAGATTTGTAAATTATATTATATTTAAAAAATGCACTTTCTCAGCATGTAGGTCTGAGAACGACGTGGTTGTGATGTCACCAGGTCACTGAAATGTCATTTTGGGTCATTCGGTTTCACATGAATCAATACACATGTCGTCAGTCACACACCATCTGTCCATCTCACTAAAGCAGCTGCTTAACAACAGATCGAATTCAGCAATCTACAGTGTATTTTTACACCATTGTCTGCATTGTTTTTTAATTAAAGAAGATATTGTTAGTGTAAGCAGTAAGACAAAGCTTTTCCTAACTGATGTGTGTGTGTGTGTGTGTGTGTGTGTGTGTGTGTGTGTGTGTGTGTGTGTGTGTGTGTGTGTTTAAGTATAGAGTATGAAATAATGGCTTCTACACCACATTTTATGTACCTAAGCCCCGTGCCTGGTCTTGGCACAGACATGCATTACCATTTACTATTAGACATCTATGGGACGTTTATCATTGGGCCAGCCTGCCCTGATTTATACTGGCCCTTAAAAATATTTGGTGATGGATTACAACAGTAAACAGGGCTGAAAAGAGGAACGAATGAGTACAATATTAACATCCAAGTCACTACTATTAAGTACTAATGAATTCTGGGTAAGTACTCATTAAGTATTAATAAAGCAATGATTACAGTGTCTCAAAACACACCTTATTCAACCAATTAACAGCCCTTCCTGTGTTGAATCAGGTGAAACACTAAATCTTCAGGACAAAGGGTTCTCCAGGACCAGGGATAAGAACCTGTGTTCTAGCTGGGCATGGGCTTTATCATCAATCACGCCACCCTCGAATAATCCCTTTTAATCAGACCACTTCAAATCAGTATAATCACTTATACCTCTTCAATCTGTAGACCTGTCTTTTTATTGTGCACTTGACAAACATTTCTGTCACAATTTTTTTTCTGCCAAAGAAAATACATTTAAACACGATTTGTTTAATAAAAACATTCTGTTATAGCTTACAGAGTAATACTGGAAAAAGAAATAGCTACACTCTAAATAAAAAAAGAAAAGAAAGAAACTGGACTACACTCACACCAACAGGATGTCATGATTTGCATTCTGTAGTCTGTGGAGATGGTGGTGTGGTGCTTCACATCAGACTTCACATCTTTGTGTTTTCATTCAGGTGAATATTGCTCTAATGTTATTGCTCTTATGGCTCTGCCAGCTCAGGGGTGATGAGGTCTAGCACACTAATGGAGATGAAGATTAACTTCATGCGCTCTGGCTTTTATTTCCTTTCCTAGCGTATCTATATTTCAAAGCACAACCCATGCGGACACAATTTTAAGAAGCCCGATATGAGGGCACTCTTAGGCCACAAAGGCGATTAAGCTGTGCGTTTATGACTCTAGAAATCATCTCAGTATTCACATGGGTTCTGCCCTGGGCTACGAAAAAAAAAACAATTTGAAGGTCTTGTCTCAGCGGGAGATAACAAACCATCATAACAATCACAGACTCCTGCAAAGTTTCTGGAGTCCAGGTTTATGACAGTTTTGGTGCTCTGGAGTCGTCTTCAGAACTGATGTAGGTCAGTTCCACATATGAAGAGCTGCACAAGTAAACAATTCATGCCTACTGGTGTGCCTGCTGGGTGGAATAATGCAAAATGTATGTGCACTACTACATAATATTAACATCCCTATACTTACCTTTAGTAAGAGCTCTTACACTGGGACACCTGTGGTGTTTTACAAGGCACATAAACATGGATTCTCCAGTGTCAAGTTTTTTTTTGATGAATGGGATGACACAACCACCCTGTCTGGGATAAAGTGGTTACTGAAGATGGTTTCATCAACCAATTAGTGGATTAATAGCTAACATGTTGCTATTGTGCTATTGTGCGGAAGTTCTCATTTTCCAGGTGAGCAAATGTCCCAGAAACATAACAAATGTGTGAGGAGTGTTTAGACTACCAGAGCCTGAGTAAAACCCAGAGGAACACATGCGGTTCGTAAAATATAAAAATTGGTGACACTGAAAGACAACATTTCTAGAATTTTCAGTTATATTTTCAGTGATAAGTTATTATTAGCCTTCCTATTGTATCTTGTCTGTGGTCTACTGCAGGGGTTCCCAAACTTTTCCAGGACAAGGCCCCAAAAATGTCATTAGCATTTGACCGAGGCCCCCCTTTTGCAAGATGTCTTTAAAACACATTAAAAATACAGACTTTTGAATATATCCCCCTTTTATTTATTAATAATTACATCTTACATCTTTACATTACATTACATTGGGAATTGATCGTGTGTATGTGTGTGTGTGTGTGTGTGTGTGGTTGTCTGAGAGTGAGAAAGAGAAAACATACTAGTGTGAGGGATGGGCTTGATGGCTCCGACCAAATTGTTGAGGCCCCCCGGGCGCCCCCTGGCGGTCCCCACTTTGAAAACCACTGGTCTGCTGTGTGTTTTATTATTTAGGTTCGTTTCTAAAATGGTTGTGAGACTGATATTGTAAAACTAGACATTTGAGGCATTGAGGCATCATTCGAGGCAGCACTAGAAACACTAACGTAAAAAAAAAAAGAATAAGAATTAGAAATTTCTGGGCGCCTGTCTCTTTAAAGGGCGTGGCTTATGTAAGACGCGCCCGAGCCCCGCTCGCGCTCCTGTTCCGGGACTCGCTAGCGCAGCTGGGCTCGAGCCACCGGAGCCATGGCAACCGCGACGACAGGTGAGGAGGAAATCATCTCGTCGTAAGCAGTGAGAGTTTAACACTGACCGAAAACCGCGCTTTTGCCCCCCGTTTCTTCTGAGTTTAATTACCGGTAATTAATCGGCGTGATGTCATTTCAACGCTTTTCCGCGATTTCAGAAGCCGAGACGCGGCAGAGGTTGCTCCGCAACGTCAAGAAAGAGGTGAGTGCGCGTGCAAATTAAAACAAACAAATAAATAAATAAATGGCCGCGTCACAAACGGCTCAGTAAGTGTTATAACACACAGGTGTGGAATAAGAGAGGTTTACACCATAGTGCACTCCATGGTGTCCAATAGAGAGCCGTTTGGGATGCAGCTCTTTACCCCTGCAGTACACTCGAGGTTCAGATAAATCAGTTATAATTCTTATGAAGTGTGTGTGTGTGTGTGTGTGTGTGTGTGTGGTTATGGTTATGGTTATGGATGACATTCTGCATGTCACTGCCACATGAGTACTCCATAGTGAGGATTAAATGCCTTCTGTAACCTGTTATTTTCCACTATGTATGCCAAAAAAGGGTGCCAGTTAAGATTGAGCTCCCTGTCCAACCACACACACACACACACACACACACACACACACACACACACACTCCACAGAGCTTAAAATAATTGCTCTAACACTCTTTACCTTCACACTGAGCTGTAAACACACGATACTGACTGTGTTACTCTTGCCCTAATGTCTAATCAATGTATGATCTAATCCAATCCTAGTCCAGCGAGTACCCGATCCTACAAACACACAGCTTGCATTAGTACCCATAGTGTACATCTTGTTTGTTTGTACCAAATGTAATTAGTACCCGGTCTGATCTACTGTTAGTAATAGTAATTAGTACACGGTCTGATCTATACACGCTATTCTGATCAGTACTAACTAGATTCAGTTCTTCATCTATTAAGAATGAATGCCTGGTCTAATCAGTACCATATGTAATCAATCCATACCTAAACTATTCATTAGCAGGTCTTCTCAGTACTTTTTTTTTAAATGAATAATTAGCCTAAATTCATAACCGGTCTAATACAACTAATGGCTAGTCTAATCTCAATGCCCGGGATAATCAATAATGCGTCTAATCAATCATCAGGCTCATTTATAGCCGTTCTTCTCAATATACTGTACACCACTTAAATTAAACTGATCATCTAATCTAATCAATAGCTTGTCTAATCTTCATGACTGGTATAATAAATCATTAGTTTAGTTTCTAGTTTTTCTGCTCAGTAGATATTCTAAACCTGATGTATAATAATATATACGTATAAATATAGAGATGATACCTCACTATGTCATCTGATCAATTCCTGGTCTGGTCTTTACAGATCTAATACACACTTGCACATTAAAATCTGATTAATGGTTTGTCTAATTGATTACTAATCAAGTATGACTTTAATAATAATGATGGACGTAAAACTCCTTCATTATGTTCAATTTAGAACGCTTTCCAGTTTTTCAAGTACCACTTTTTACCTGAAGGGTCTCTGACTCCGGTGCTCAGAGTGACTCATACGCTGTGTGTGTGTGTGTGTGTGTGTGTGTGTGTGTGTGTGTGGGTACGTACGTGGCATCTCAAAATCTGAAAGGTCTCTGTGTTCACATCCAGAGACCTTCAGAAGCTCATCATTAACATCAGCGGGGTTTATTGAAGAGAACCTCACTGGCCTTTAGATATTTCAGGAAGATGTGCGTGCGTGTGTGTGTGTGTGTGGTAAATATATTCCATATTCAGCCACTGATGTGCATTTCTAAAGCATGACGTGAACAGATGGAGTGTGGAAGGCTCTGTGCTTTATTTACCTCTCTGTCTTTCTTTCCTCGTTTTTGTTTTTTTCCTTCTCTCATTTCCACTTCCTGCGCTTCCTCCAAACACTACAGTATGTAACTGCAGGCTTTAAACACAGAAACAATCCCAGCATGCACTTCAGTCGTTGGTTCTTTGAGTGATTTGAAATGGCCAGATGTGAGCAGATCTTCGTCTCAGCGTGTGTGAGAATTGAGCGTTTAGTTACTGAAGCACGCCTCGTGTGTTCGCGTCGCCTCGCTGGATTGGTTGCTTTACTGATGAAGAAGAGCTTACACAGTGCACGCACACACACACACACACACACACACATGGGTTACAGCTTTACCTCTGACTGTAACAAAGCGCTGACACTGGAGACTCCTTCCATAGCTGTTAAGTAAACATCTCCTCACAGAACTGTATTTTACCGTATCAGCGATCACTCACGCTTTCATCACTTTTATCATTAGCGTCCGCCAAACAATTCCCGGTGAACGAGCTGTTACTATAGAAACGATTACGGATCAGAACGAGCATGCTGACATAAACCTGTGGAAATGAATCAACACCCTCTGACCAATCAGAATCCAGAATTCCACAGCGCCGTGGTATAGCATAGTGAATAAAGGTTAGACGTTTACCGTCAGCATGTTACGACGTAGAAACACACTTCCTACATGATCGTTTATTCCAAAGACTCCGTCTCCATTATGCGTCGTTATATATAATATATTATAGCGCTCCTCATGTCCCACTCCGAAACCCGTCTCTGTTTAACGTAAACAAACATCCTGTAAATGATGTAATTACTTACACTCAGAGGAATATTTATCTGTTGGCAGCGTTCCTTAAATCAACTACAGGCTCTTTCTCTCACTCTCTCTCTCTCTCTGTCTCTATCTCTGTCTGTCTCTGTCTCTCTCGCTCCCTCGCTCTCTGATTATTTAATTTGTGGCTTGAAGCATGGCCAGAGGATTGTGGTAATTTATAATCTCACTCTCTTTCTTTACTCTCTTTGCCTCTCTCTGTCTAAGTGTCTCTCTATCTGTCTTTCTCTGCCCATATACCTCTCTCTATGTCGCACTCTCTGTCTGTCTCTCTCTGCCTATCTGTCTCTCGCTTTCACTCTCTGTCTCTCTCTCTCTGCCTATCTGTCTCTCTCTACATGTCCGTCTGTCACTCTGGTTCTCTCTCTCTGCCCATCTCTCTCTCTCCCTCTCTCTCTGCCTGTCTCTCTCTGCCTATCTGTCTCTCGCTTTCACTCTCTGTCTCTCTCTCTCTGCCTATCTGTCTCTCTCTACATGTCCGTCTGTCACTCTGTCTCTCTCTCTCTGCCCATCTCTCTCTCTCTCTCTCTGCCTGTCTCTCTCTGTCTCTCTCTACATGTCCGTCTGTCACTCTGTCTCTCTCTCTCTCTCTGCCTGTCTCTCTCTGTCTCTCTCTACATGTCCGTCTGTCACTCTGTCTCTCTCTCTCTCTCTCTCTCTCTGCCCATCTGTCTCTCTCTCTCTCTGCCTGTCTCTCTCTGTCTCTCTCTACATGTCCGTCTGTCACTCTGTCTCTCTCTCTCTGCCTGTCTCTCTCTGTCTCTCTCTACATGTCCGTCTGTCACTCTGTCTCTCTCTCTCTGCCTGTCTCTCTCTGTCTCTCTCTACATGTCTGTCTGTCACGCTGTGTGTGTCTCTCTCTGCCCATCTGTCTCTGTCTCTGTCTGTGTGTGTCTCTCTCTCTCTCTCTCTCTCTCTCTCTCTCTCTCTCTCTCTCTCTCTCTCTCTCTCTCTCTGCCTGTTTGTCTCTCACACTCTCTTTTAGTAGGAGTGGTAGGTGGTAGTTTTCCACCACGGTGGTGTCACATCACACGCCCTCTCTGACTGTCTCTCTGTTCCTCTGTCCCTCTCTGTATCTCCATCTCTCTCTCCATCTTTCTCTGCCTGTCTGTGTCTCTCCATCTGCATTTCTGTCTCACTCTGTCTCTCTCATTTGTTTCTGCTTTGTCTTGTCCGAGGAATCTGAGTATCATTTTAAGAGATTCGAAATCCTGCTGAGCCTTATTTGACTTCACACCTGGTTTTTAAAACACCCACATGCTTTTACACACACACACACACACACACACACACACACACACACACACACACAAAACCACGGAATGAAATATTAACAGACATCTTGACAGTCTAAATTACACTCCACTGGGGAGTTTCAGCTTTTTAAAAGCCATCACTCATCTGGAAACACACCCTTCTGTGTTTAATTAGAGCATGATTGTGTTTTCAGGCGGTCAGGATTATACCCTTCTCCGTGCTCGGATTGGATTTACTCTCGCTTGTACGTTACATTTAGGGGAAAAACAACAAGCCTGTGCCAAATGAGTGTAAACGCTAATTAAAATGCCTAATGCTGTTAATGAGGCTCCATTTCACTTTTCATTAGCCGAACATGATGACACACTCGTGCTCAGGTCTCGCGTCCGGCGCTGAAATGAGTCAGTCAAGAGCAATCCAGGCTGAGATTGGATGCCGTCCACTCGATAGTGATTGATTATGATCCTGGTGATTTATTGTGCACTTGTTTCGAGTGTGTTCAGACCCTGCCTCTGGAACATCATGGCGAGATGTCTGATTTTTCAGTATTGAGACGGCATTCTCCGCTCTAGAGACCATTAAGCTGAACAGCACGTCTCTTCAGCTTCGCTATTGAACTGCCGGGAATTCAGTCCTTTTGTTTCTTGCAGTGTAAAATCTGAACTCAAATGCCCTTTAGCCCCTTTCATCACCGCCACCCGTTTGGACGCTTTAGTTACTGTGTAAGAAGATAACCAAGTGATGATGACTCACTGTTGTTTCCCATGGCGATGACCTTCCTGCTCAAGTGTAATCTTTGTCCTTCGCTTATCTTTTCTTGAATAAATCCCCTCTTTAACGGTGGACTGCTTCCTGGTGGTCCTCTGAGGACGTCTAGACGATTATTAAGCATTGGTACTCTTGTTAATAAGTAAGGATTTTATCCTGGTCAAGGTCTTGACGGATCCGGAGCCTGTCCCAGAACCACTGCATGTTTTTACTCACTGTTTTGTAGCTAGAACAGAATCGATGTTCTCATTCAAGAAGGAAAAATCAATCCGGTGGTCGATTTTTCCCAACAACACCCCCACCCCCGTCCCCCAAACAGCTTCTTATAGTAAAGTGAAACACACTCGGCTTTAAGCCTTGCCTTGTTGGTTTTGTATTTAG